>NC_084736.1:1023500-1126000 GCF_033978785.1 Entelurus aequoreus
CATTTCAGTTTTCTTAGCATTGAGTTGCAAAAAGTTAGCGGACATCCATCCATCCATCCATTTTCTACCGCTTATTCCCTTCGGGGTCGCGGGGGGCGCTGGAGCCTATCTCAGCTACAATCGGGCGGAAGGCGGGGTACACCCTGGACAAGTCGCCACCTCATCGCAGGGCCAACACAGATAGACAGACAACAGTCACACTCACATTCACACACTAGGGCCAATTTAGTGTTGCCAATCAGCCTATCCCCAGGTGCATGTTTTTGGAAGTGGGAGGAAGCCGGAGCACCCGGAGGGAACCCACGCAGTCACGGGGAGAACATGCAAACTCCACACAGAAAGATCCCGAGGCCGGGATTGAACTCACGACTACTCAGGGCCTTCGTATTGTGAGGCAGAGGCACTAACCCCTCTTCCACCGTGCTGCGGACATCCATTGTTTAATTTCATTAAGACACGCCTCCATGTGATTGTTTAATTTCATTTAGACACGCCTCCAGGTGATTGTTTGATTTCATTAAGACACGCCTCCAGGTGATTGTTTAATTTCATTAAGACACGCCTCCAGATGACTACAATCCAGCGTGTTGGTCAGCTATAGGGGCATGTAGAGTTGAGTGCCATCATCGTAATAGTGAAAGCTAACACGTATGATGTCCACTAGCGGCAGCATGTAGATGCTGAAGAGTGCAGGGCCAAGAACTGAACCCTGTGGAACTCCACACGTTACCTTAACATAGTCCGAGGTCACATTGTTATGGGAGACACACTGCATCCTGTCAGTAAGATAGGAGTTAAACCAAGACAAGGCTAAGTCTGAGATACCAACACGTGTTTTGATACGCTCTAATAAAATATTATGATCGACAGTATCGAAAGCGGCGCTAAGATCAAGAAGCAGCAACATGGATGACACATCAGCATCCATCGTTAGCCATAGATCATTAGTCATTTTTGCGAGGGCTGTCTCCGTAGAGTGATTTGCCCTGAAACCGGACTGAAAGGGTTCACAGTGATTGTTAGAAGCTAAGTCTTCTGCTGTGCAACAATTTTTTCGAAGATTTTGGAGATAAAGGGAAGGTGGCCGGTAGTTTACCATAAGGTCAGGATCGAGGTTAAGTCTTTTGAGCAGACGATGAATAACCGCTTTTTAGAATGCTAGGAGAACAGTGCCAGAGGAAAGTGATACGTTTATAATATTTACCACTGATAGACCTAATATTACAAAAAGCTCCTTGATAAGTTTCCCAGGAAGTGGGTCAAGTAAACATGTTGTTTGTTTTATCCCATTTACACGCCGTAGCAATTCCTCTAATGTTATTTCATCAAAAAGAGAGACTATTTTGGAGGGCAATATCCGGCTTTTACAGTCGTATCTGTCTTAATAGAACCCAGTTGTAGCTGGGATGCGTTGTCTTTAATCTCCTTTCTAATGAGTTCAATTTTCTTATTAAAGAAATTCATAAAGTCATCTGCCGAATGGGTGGAGCTACTGGGAGGAGTCCCTTGTTGGGTTAGCGATGCTACTGTACTGAACAAATATTTAGGATAATTTTTATTGAGGCGGATGAGATTTGAGCAGTAATTAGCTGTAGCTAAGGTAAGCATGTGTTTATAAGTTATTAAACTATCACTCCATGCTTGATGGAAAACCTCAAGTTTAGTCGCACACCATTTGCGTTCCAACTTTCTACATGATAGTTTAAGAGCTGTAGTTTCTTCTGTAAACCATGGGGTACGTCTTTTAGGGGCCTTTTTTAGCTTCAGCGGTGCTATAGTATCAATGATGTCGCACAGGGCATCGTTAAAGTTGTTAGTGAGGTTATCGATACAGCCCATATAATTTGGGAATGGCGCCATTACCGAGGCAGTAGGCCAGCAAAAGTCATAGTTGTGACAGCATTATTGGTGCGGCTGCTAAAGCAGTGATTACTATTAGCATGTTGACAATGAGTCAGAACTTTTAATTTTATAAGGTAATATTCGGACATTACTTTAGTGTACGGCAGTACCATAACTTTGGAGGTGGGGACACCCCGGACGAGGACTAGGTCTATCGTATTACCGTTGCGATGCATGGGTTCATTTATTATTTGTGTAAGTTTAGTCTGGAGCGCCACGCACAGAGGGTCTGATGGGGTATTCATATGGATATTAAAATCCCCCATTATAATTATATTGTCGGCGTGCAACACTAGATCAGCGAAAAACCCAGAGAATTCACTGATGAAGTCTGAATAGAGCCCAGGGGGGCGGTAGATAACAGCCAGGTAGAGAGGCAGCAGTGCGACAGACCTCATAGTAAGCACCTCAAATTATTTTTATTTATTACTTAGGTTAGGGCTAATGTTAAGGTTTTCATTGTACAAACGTATATTAGTGCGACCCCCCCCCCCCCCCCCCCCTTTTAAGGGGACGGGCAATATGCGCATCTGTATAGTTAGGAGGAGATGCCTCGTTATTGGGCAAAATTTGTCTGGTTTGAGCCAGGTTTCGCTGAGACCAATGACGTTAAGATTGTTGTCTCTGATGACCTCATTAACTAATAACGTTTTGGGAGACAATGATGTGATGTTTAAAAAGCTCATATTATAGGTAGTGGGCTGGTTTGAGGAATTTTTGTTAAAGTTATCCGTATTAGTAATATTAACAATGTTGCATTTATTTTGCGTAGTGCACCTTAAATAATTTCAACCATATCTAGCAATTGATATGACGGGGATCTTCAGATTTTTTGCTTGGTGCTGCGATAAACTGAACGCGTCATAATTTGCCACCTCAGTAGAATGCATGTCCACCTCTGGCACAGTCACAGCAGAAAAAACATGATATGAGTTGTGTATTATTCTAGGAGAAATGTTATGTGTGCAGGGATTTTCCAGCCTGGCGCTGGCTAGTTCTAGCATAACTGACTCCTCACCCGGACTAGCAGATTGCCGGTGTAGCTTGCTCTAGTGTAGTTAGTCAAGTGTGACTTAACCAGTGATCTATGTTTGTAGGGTGAAGGCCATCCCTCATCAGCAAGCCCGGTTTGCTCCAGAAAGAGGGCCAAATATCAATAAACGTTAGTCCCTGTTGTCTACAAAAACTACCAAGCCACTTGTTAAGCGAGACTAATCTGCTACACCTCTCATCATTGCCTCTTGCAGGCACTACTACTACTACTCTACTACCTGACAAATACTACTACTCTTCTACCTGACAAATACTACTACTCTTCTACCTGACAAATACTACTACTCTTCTACCTGACAAATACTACTACTCTTTTACCTGACAAATACTACTACTCTTCTACCTGACAAATACTACTACTCTTCTACCTGACAAATACTACTACACTTCTTCCTGACAAATACTACTACACTTCTTCCTGACAAACACTACTACACTTATTCCTGACAAATACTACTAAATTTTTTCCTGACAAGTACTACTACACTTCTTCCTGACAAGTACTATTACACTTCTTCCTGACAAATACTACTACACTTCTTCCTGACAAATACTACTACACTTCTTCCTGACAAGTACTACTACACTGCTTCCTGACAAATACTACTACACTTCTTCCTGACAATTACTACTACACTTCTTCCTGAAAAATACTACTACACTTCTTCCTGACAAATACTACTACACATCTTCCTGACAAATACTACTACACTTCTTCCTGACAAATACTACTACACTTCTTCCTGACATATACTACTACACTTCTTCCTGACAGAACTTGAATACACCTCACGGTGATGCTTGGACACGTCATCAGTGATAAACCCGGGGTCATAGGGTGTTTCGGGTCTTTAATCATCAGACACCCTCGCCCGGGCGACCCAGCCGGGGGTGATCAGACCCCGGCCTGTGTCCAAGTAGCGCACCACGGATCCCCCCTACGGATCCACAGCCACCGGGAGGCCTTTTCTGCGGCCTCTAGGATGTTCTTGGTGGCTTTTCTCGACTGCAGTCCTCTAATGCCAAGGGTTCTGAACACACGCTGTAGTGAGTGACCAGCAAAACCTCTGCACCTAATCTCGACTGGTTCACAGCGGGCACTCCAGCCATTACTCCGACACTCTACAGTGAGCTCAGCGTATTTGGCCCTCTTTCGCTCATTTGCTTCGTCAATTCGCTTCTCCCAGGGGACAGTCAGCTCCAGTAGCACCACTTGCTTGGATGACTCCGACAAAAACTACTACACTTCTTCCTGACAAATACTACTACACTTTTTCCTGACAAATACTACTACACTTTTTCCTGACAAATACTACTACACTTCTTCCTGACAAATACTACTACACTTCTTCCTGACAAGTACTACTACACTTCTTCCTGACAAGTACTACTACACTTCTTCCTGACAAATACTACTACACTTCTTCTTGACAAATACTACTACACTTCTTCCTGACAAGTACTACTACACTTCTTCCTGACAAATACTACTACACTTTTTCCTGACAAATACTACTACACTTTTTCCTGACAAATACTACTACACTTCTTCCTGACAAATACTACTACACTTCTTCCTGACAAATACTACTACACTTCTTCCTGACAAGTACGACTACACTTTTTCCTGACAAATACTACTACACTTCTTCCTGACAAATACTACTACACCTCTTCCAGACAAATACTACTACACTTCTTCCTGACAAATACTACTACACTTTTTCCTGACAAATACTACTGGGCAGAGTGACGTGGAAGCGATATTGGCCGGGAACTTGAGTTGCCTTTCAAGGTCAATACGGAGCTGCCTTGTCCACGCCCCTTGTTTGGACATGCTGACCATCCGGCAGCAACGTTCTTCCTCCACCTCTGCACGGATCTCCTCTTGGACCAGTTGGCGCTTCTCCTTGCCACGGGCCCGGTCCCAACGTGGCTTTGGAAAGCTGCCGAGGCCTGCCCTCCCCCTTGCCACAGTACCCAACAAGGTTTTCTGCCTCAGCCGCGCCTCTGCTCTGCTTACAGCTTCTTGTGCCTGCCACTTCCTCCCGGTCTTAACAACGATTCCTGCCGAGGCGACCTTGACATCTGCGGAGTCCCTGTACATCATTACCTCTCTGGAGCGGGTGACTTGGAAATCCTCCAACAGTCCCCTGAGAGGGAGCTGCAGCTTGGTGGAATGGCCATAAAGAACAATGCTGCTTAAGGACCGAGGGAGCCCCAGCCATCTCCTTAGGAACTGGCTGATGGTTTTCTCTAGTACCTCAACCGTTGTCATTGGTACCTCATAGATTAACAGAGGCCAGAGTATTCTAGGCAAGACTCCGTGTTGGTCCATCCAGGCTTTAAACTTTCCTGGCAGACCAGATTTGTCGATGGCTGTGAGCCATGAGGTCAGGTCGCTCTTTGTCTGCTGCAAAGCCACTGCGTCCTTCAGGGAGCTATCAAAGATCTTGCCCAGGCTCTTGACAGGTCTTTCGGTCACCGTTGGAATCGAGTACCCTCCAACTGTAAAGCGGAAATGGTCGGCCACTTTACCTTTCTTTAGGACCAGAGACCTGGACTTTGCTGGCTTGAAGCTAATCTTTGCCCATGTGATGAGCCGTTCAAGCCCCTGGAGGAGCCACCTGCACCCAGGCACAGATGTGGTCATCACTGTCAAGTCATCCATAAAAGCTCTTATGGGGGGCTGCCGGGTCCCAGATCTTGATTTTGGCCCTCTGCATTCAACCTCTGCAGACTTGACAATCATGTCCATTGCCAAAGAGAAGAGTGACACTGAGATTGTACAACCAGTGATTATGCCCTTCTCCAGGCGGTGCCAGGCAGATGTTACTTGGCTTGGGAAGACTCTTGCTTCAAAGTTGTTGTAGTAGTCCATGATGAGGTTACAGATCTTCCCAGGAACATGGTGTCTTGTCAGTGCTATTTCAACAGGTTTGTGCGGGATAGATCCGTAGGCGTTGGTTAAGTCAAGCCAGAGAGTTGCCAAATCTCCTTTGCTCTCCCTTGCCTCCCGGATCAACTGCGTCACCACTCCTGTATGCTCCAGGCACCCAGGCACTCCAGGTACTCCCCCCTTCTGGACAGAGGTGTCTATGTAGGCGTTCTTCAAGAGGAACTCGGTAAGTCGTTGGGACAGGATCTTAAAGAAAATCTTGCTCTCAACGCTGAGCAGCGAGATTATACGAAACTGCTCGATGTTGCTGGAGTTCTCTTCCTTCGGGATCCAGACGCCTTCCGCGTATCTCCACTGGGCAGAGACTTTCCCTCTCCGCCAAATCACCTTCAAGATCTTCCACAGACGCTTGAGGAGCCGTGGACACTGCTTGTAGACCTTGTAGGGTCCACCGCTGGGGCCGGGAACGGAACCAGATCTTGCAGCTTTCACAACTTCCTTAACCTCTGCCAGGGTGGGTTCATCACTGTTGAATTGGGACACTGGATCTGCTGGAGTCACCAGTGCCTCAGAAGGGCCAAGCTCTTGATCTCTTGTAGAGTCACTGAAGGTGGCATTGAGATGATGGTCAATCTCTTCTACAGGGCAAGCGAGGTGACCACTTCGCTTCTGGCCCAAAAGCCTCTTAGTGAAGGTGAAGGGGTTGCCAATGAAGGCGCATCGCTTCCGTGCCCTTTCCTTTCCCCTCCTTCGGTGCCATTCAGTCCTCCTCAACGTGATGAGTTTCTTTCTTACGATGTTAGTGAGTTCCAACAGAGGAGTTCTCTCCTCTTCCTTGCCTGCCTTAAACTGACATCTTAAGGATTTGAGTTCTTGCCTCAACTCGCTTATCTTGACTTCCCGCCGATTGAGTTTTGCTGAGTTTCTAGCTGCTCCTTGCTTCTGTTCCACTCCAAAACGCTCACCTCCTATGCTCATTATGAGGGAGCACATGGTTTGGAGTTTCTGGTCAGCATCACCCTTCGAAATGGATTCCAGGGCTTCATCTACGTCCTCATCCAGCTTGGTCCACTCCTTGCTGTTAGCGACAGGCCATTTCACCCGGCGGTGTTCCGATTTTCTGCTTGGTGGGGGGAAACGTGTTGCTTGGAGGTTCCGGGTACTGTGGGGTGACTCCGGACCTGGTTCCTCTTCCGTCTGACCAGGTTCTGCAGCAGGCACAACAGGAACTGTTGCATCGGCTGCCGTTTCTGAGCGTCGCTTCAGTTGTTCCCTCCCAAGGCAGGCCATCTTAGTCTGGTGGGTCTTCAGACCTCTCGAGTTCTTGCAAACCTTGCCGCATATGCGGACTGCGCTCGTAATCTGTTGTCCAAAAACAACTACTTTACTACTACTACACTTCTTCCTGACAACTACTACTACACATCTTCCTGAGAACTACTACACTTCTTCCTGACAAATACTACTACACATCTTCCTGACAAATACTACTACACTTCTTCCTGACAAATACTACTACACTTCTTCCTGACAATTTATACTACACTTCTTCCTGACAAATACTACTACACTTCTTCCTGACAAATACTACTACACCTCTTCCTGACAAATACTACTACACTTCTTCCTGACAAATACTACTACACTTCTTCCTGACAAACACTATTACACTTCTTCCTGACAAATACTAATACACTTCTTCCTGACAAATAATGCTACACTTCTTCCTGACAAGTACTACTACACTTCTTCCTGACAAATACTGCTACACTTCTTCCTGACAAATACTACTACACTTCTTCCTGACAAATACTACTACACTTCTTCCTGACAAATACTATTACACTTCTTCCTGATAAATACTACTACACCTATTCCTGACAAGTACTACTACACTTCTTCCTGACAAATACTACTACACTTCTTCCTGACAAATATTACTACACTTCTTCCTGACAAATACTACTACACTTCTTCCCGACAAGTACTACTACACTTCTTCCTGACAAATACTACTACACTTTTTCCTGACAAATACTACTACAGTTCTTCCTGACAAATACTACTACACCTCTTCTAGACAAATACTACTACACATCTTCTAGACAAATACTACTACACTTCTTCCTGACAAATACTACTACACTTGTTCCTGACAAATACTACTACACTTCTTCCTGACAATTTATACTACACTTCTTCCTGACAAATACTACTACACTTCTTCCTGACAAATACTACTACACCTCTTCCTGACAAATACTACTACACTTCTTCCTGACAAATACTACTACACTTCTTCCTGACAAACACTACTACACTTCTTCCTGACAAATACTACTACACTTCTTCCTGACAAATACTATTACACTTCTTCCTGATAAATACTACTACACCTATTCCTGACAAGTACTACTACACTTCTTCCTGACAAATACTACTACACTTTTTCCTGACAAATACTACTACACTTCTTCCTGACAAATAATGCTACACTTCTTCCTGACAAATACTACTACACTTCTTCCTGACAAGTACTACTACACTTCTTCCTGACAAATACTACTACACTTCTTCCTGACAAATACTACTACACCTCTTCCTGACAAATACTACTACACTTCTTCCTGACAAATACTACTACACTTCTTCCTGACAAACACTACTACACTTCTTCCTGACAAATACTACTACACTTCTTCCTGACAAATACTATTACACTTCTTCCTGATAAATACTACTACACCTATTCCTGACAAGTACTACTACACTTCTTCCTGACAAATACTACTACACTTTTTCCTGACAAATACTACTACACTTCTTCCTGACAAATAATGCTACACTTCTTCCTGACAAATA
Organism: Entelurus aequoreus; assembly: GCF_033978785.1. Classification (NCBI taxonomy): domain Eukaryota; kingdom Metazoa; phylum Chordata; class Actinopteri; order Syngnathiformes; family Syngnathidae; genus Entelurus; species Entelurus aequoreus. The sequence continues at coordinate 1,032,217 of NC_084736.1, forward strand.
CTACTACACTTCTTCCTGACAAGTACTACTACACTTCTTCCTGACAAATACTACTACACTTCTTCCTGACAAATACTACTACACTTCTTCCTGACAAATACTACTACACTTTTTCCTGACAAATACTACTACACTTCTTCCTGACAAATACTACTACACTTCTTCCTGACAAATACTACTACACTTCTTCCTGACAAATACTACTACACCTCTTCCAGACAAATACTACTACACATCTTCCAGACAAATACTACTACACATCTTCCTGACAAATACTACTACACTTTTTCCTGACAAATACTACTACACCTCTTCCCGACAAATACTACACTTCTTCCTGACAAATACTACTACACTTTTTCCTGACAAATACTACTACACTTCTTCCTGAAAAATACTACTACACTTCTTCCTGACAAATACTACAACACTTCTTCCTGACAAGTACTACTACACTTCTTCCTGACAAATACTACTACACTTCTTCCTGACAAATACTACTACACTTCTTCCTGACAAATACTACTACACTTTTTCCTGCCAAATACTACTACACTTTTTTCTGACAAATACTACTACACTTCTTCCTGACAAATACTACTACACCTCTTCCAGACAAATACTACTACACTTTTTACTGACAAATACTACTGCACTTCTTCCTGACGAATACTACTGACAAATACTACTACACTTCTTCCTGACAAGTACTACTACACTTTTTCCTGACAAATACTACTACACTTCTTCCTGACAAATACTACTACACCTCTTCCAGACAAATACTACTACACATCTTCCAGACAAATACTACTACACATCTTCCTGACAAATACTACTACACTTTTTCCTGACAAATACTACTACACCTCTTCCCGACAAATACTACACTTCTTCCTGACAAATACTACTACACTTTTTCCTGACAAATACTACTACACTTCTTCCTGAAAAATACTACTACACTTCTTCCTGACAAATACTACAACACTTCTTCCTGACAAGTACTACTACACTTCTTCCTGACAAATACTACTACACTTCTTCCTGACAAATACTACTACACTTCTTCCTGACAAATACTACTACACTTTTTCCTGCCAAATACTACTACACTTTTTTCTGACAAATACTACTACACTTCTTCCTGACAAATACTACTACACCTCTTCCAGACAAATACTACTACACTTTTTACTGACAAATACTACTACACTTCTTCCTGACAAATACTACTACACTTCTTCCTGACAAGTACTATTGCACTTCTTCCTGACAAATACTACTACACTTTTTCCTGACAAATACTACTACACTTCTTCCTGACAAATACTCCTACACGTGTTCCTGAAAAATACTACTACACTTCTTCCAGACAAATACTACTACACTTCTTCCAGACAAATACTACTACACTTTTTCCTGACAAATACTACTACACTTCTTCCTGAGAAATACTACTACACCTCTTCTAGACAAATACTACTACACATCTTCTAGACAAATACTACTACACTTCTTCCTGACAAATACTACTACACTTGTTCCTGACAAATACTACTACACTTCTTCCTGACAATTTATACTACACTTCTTCCTGACAAATACTACTACACTTCTTCCTGACAAATACTACTACACCTCTTCCTGACAAATACTACTACACTTCTTCCTGACAAATACTACTACACTTCTTCCTGACAAACACTACTACACTTCTTCCTGACAAATACTACTACACTTCTTCCTGACAAATACTATTACACTTCTTCCTGATAAATACTACTACACCTATTCCTGACAAGTACTACTACACTTCTTCCTGACAAATACTACTACACTTTTTCCTGACAAATACTACTACACTTCTTCCTGACAAATAATGCTACACTTCTTCCTGACAAATACTACTACACTTCTTCCTGACAAGTACTACTACACTTCTTCCTGACAAATACTACTACACTTCTTCCTGACAAATACTACTACACTTCTTCCTGACAAATACTACTACACTTTTTCCTGACAAATACTACTACACTTCTTCCTGACAAATACTACTACACTTCTTCCTGACAAATACTACTACACTTCTTCCTGACAAATACTACTGACAAATACTACTACACTTCTTCCTGACAAGTACTACTACACTTTTTCCTGACAAATACTACTACACTTCTTCCTGACAAATACTACTACACCTCTTCTAGACAAATACTACTACACATCTTCCAGACAAATACTACTACACATCTTCCAGACAAATACTACTACACATCTTCCTGACAAATACTACTACACTTTTTCCTGACAAATACTACTACACCTCTTCCCGACAAATACTACACTTCTTCCTGACAAATACTACTACACTTCTTCCTGACAAATACTACTACAATTCTTCCTGACAAATACTACTACACTTTTTCCTGCCAAATACTACTACACTTTTTTCTGACAAATACTACTACACTTCTTCCTGACAAATACTACTACACTTCTTCCTGACGAATACTACTGACAAATACTACTACACTTCTTCCTGACAAATACTACTACACTTCTTCCTGACAAATACTACTGACAAATACTACTACACTTCTTCCTGACAAGTACTACTACACTTTTTCCTGACAAATACTACTACACTTCTTCCTGACAAATACTACTACACCTCTTCTAGACAAATACTACTACACATCTTCCAGACAAATACTACTACACATCTTCCAGACAAATACTACTACACATCTTCCTGACAAATACTACTACACTTTTTCCTGACAAATACTACTACACCTCTTCCCGACAAATACTACACTTCTTCCTGACAAATACTACTACACTTTTTCCTGACAAATACTACTACACTTCTTCCTGAAAAATACTACTACACTTCTTCCTGACAAATACTACAACACTTCTTCCTGACAAGTACTACTACACTTCTTCCTGACAAATACTACTACACTTCTTCCTGACAAATACTACTACAATTCTTCCTGACAAATACTACTACACCTCTTCCAGACAAATACTACTACACTTTTTACTGACAAATACTACTGCACTTCTTCCTGACGAATACTACTGACAAATACTACTACACTTCTTCCTGACAAGTACTACTACACTTTTTCCTGACAAATACTACTACACTTCTTCCTGACAAATACTACTACACCTCTTCCAGACAAATACTACTACACATCTTCCAGACAAATACTACTACACATCTTCCTGACAAATACTACTACACTTTTTCCTGACAAATACTACTACACCTCTTCCCGACAAATACTACACTTCTTCCTGACAAATACTACTACACTTTTTCCTGACAAATACTACTACACTTCTTCCTGACAAATACTACAACACTTCTTCCTGACAAGTACTACTACACTTCTTCCTGACAAATACTACTACACTTCTTCCTGACAAATACTACTACACATCTTCCAGACAAATACTACTACACATCTTCCTGACAAATACTACTACACTTTTTCCTGACAAATACTACTACACCTCTTCCCGACAAATACTACACTTCTTCCTGACAAATACTACTACAATTCTTCCTGACAAATACTACTACAATTCTTCCTGACAAATACTACTACACTTTTTCCTGCCAAATACTACTACACTTTTTTCTGACAAATACTACTACACTTCTTCCTGACAAATACTACTACACTTCTTCCTGACGAATACTACTGACAAATACTACTACACTTCTTCCTGACAAATACTACTACACTTCTTCCTGACAAATACTACTGACAAATACTACTACACTTCTTCCTGACAAGTACTACTACACTTTTTCCTGACAAATACTACTACACTTCTTCCTGACAAATACTACTACACCTCTTCTAGACAAATACTACTACACATCTTCCAGACAAATACTACTACACATCTTCCAGACAAATACTACTACACATCTTCCTGACAAATACTACTACACTTTTTCCTGACAAATACTACTACACCTCTTCCCGACAAATACTACACTTCTTCCTGACAAATACTACTACACTTTTTCCTGACAAATACTACTACACTTCTTCCTGAAAAATACTACTACACTTCTTCCTGACAAATACTACAACACTTCTTCCTGACAAGTACTACTACACTTCTTCCTGACAAATACTACTACACTTCTTCCTGACAAATACTACTACAATTCTTCCTGACAAATACTACTACACCTCTTCCAGACAAATACTACTACACTTTTTACTGACAAATACTACTGCACTTCTTCCTGACGAATACTACTGACAAATACTACTACACTTCTTCCTGACAAGTACTACTACACTTTTTCCTGACAAATACTACTACACTTCTTCCTGACAAATACTACTACACCTCTTCCAGACAAATACTACTACACATCTTCCAGACAAATACTACTACACATCTTCCTGACAAATACTACTACACTTTTTCCTGACAAATACTACTACACCTCTTCCCGACAAATACTACACTTCTTCCTGACAAATACTACTACACTTTTTCCTGACAAATACTACTACACTTCTTCCTGACAAATACTACAACACTTCTTCCTGACAAGTACTACTACACTTCTTCCTGACAAATACTACTACACTTCTTCCTGACAAATACTACTACACTTCTTCCTGACAAATACTACTACACCTCTTCTAGACAAATACTACTACACATCTTCTAGACAAATACTACTACACTTCTTCCTGACAAATACTACTACACTTGTTCCTGACACACACACACACACACACACACTACATAAGAGCAAGTCACTTCCTGGTTGCTGCATTTGTGCTTAAAGACAGTGGGACACGCCCACACACACACACACACACACACACACACACACACACACACACACACACACACACACACACACACACACACACACACACACACACACACACACACACACACACACACACACACACACACACACACACACACACACACACACACACACACACACACACACACACACACACACACACACACACACACACGCTACATAAGCCAGACACTTCCTGGTTGCTGCATTCGTGTCGACTGTCCAGAGTCCGCGAATAAAGCAGCTAACAAAAAAAGCAGGTAAGGACTAAATCAGCTAAGGACTATAGCAGGTAAAGACTAAAGCAGCTAAGGACTAAATCAGCTAAGGACTAAAGCAGCTAAGGACTAAAGCAGCTAAGGACTAAAGCAGCTAAGTACTAAAGCAGCTAAGGACTAAATCAGCTAATGACTAAATCAGCTAACGACTAAAGCAGCTAACGACTAAATCAGCTGAGGACTAAATCAGCTAAGGACTAAAGCAGCTAACGACTAAATCAGCTAACGACTAAATCAGCTAAGGACTAAATCAGCTAAGGACTAAAGCAGATAACGACTGAAGCAGCTAAGGACTGAAGCAGCTAAGGACTGAAGCAGCTAATGACTAAAGCAGCTAACGACTAAAGCAGCTAAGGACTAAAGCAGGTAAGGACTAAATCAGCTAAGGACTAAAGCAGATAACGACTAAAGCAGCTAAGGACTGAAGCAGCTAAGGACTAAAGCAGCTAAGGACTAAAGCAGCTAAGGACTAAAGCAGGTAAGGGCTATAGCAGGTAAGGATTAAATCAGCTAACGACTAAATCAGCTAACGACTAAAGCAGCTAAGGACTAAAGCAGGTAAGGACTGAAGCAGCTAACGACTAAAGCAGGTAAGGACTATAGCAGGTAAAGACTAAAGCAGCTGAGGACTAAAGCAGCTAAGGACTAAATCAGCTAAGGACTAAAGCAGATAACGACTAAAGCAGCTAAGGACTAAAGCAGCTAAGGACTAAAGCAGCTAAGGACTAAATCAGCTAAGGACTAAAGCAGCTAAGGACTAAAGCAGCTAATGCAGACGAGTATTTCTTTCAATGGCATCTTCATATGATTCTTGTTGTTCCTGCTTTCAAGTCGATCACCTTCTACTTGATAAGAGTACTTCATCTAGCAGGTGAAGTACTAGTCACATACAGAATACAGGAATATATGTTGTCTATACCGGGGTGTTTACTCAAAAGTACATGTTTGCTTTGTGCTTGTGCTCCGCCCTCAGCTCACCTGCAGCAGCCGCATTCCTGCACCTTTGTTCAGACATGTCTCGTTACAGCTTTGGACTGGAGCCGCTCTCCTGCCACACCTGGAACAGAGACAAAACACGTAGGTGCAATCACACTTCAACTACTCAAATAACCATAAAAGTAATATCATCATGCATCAACTACTCTAATAACCATTAAATAACATTATCATCAGACTTTAACTACTCTAATAAGCATAAATAACATCATCATCACACTTTAACTACTCTAATAACCATAAAATAACATCATCATCACACTTGAACTACTCTAATAAGCATAAAATAACATCATCATCATGCTTCAACTACTCTAATACCATAAAAATAATATCATCATCACACCTCAACATCACACCTGGGACGCCAGATGTCCTCCGGAGGTGTCGTGGGCCTATCAACAAACACACCAACAAACACAACCCACCTGAAGACCCCACTCAACACTAAGTGCTGTGTTTATTGATTGATTGAGAAGTCTATTGACATCTTAAAGAATTGAATCCATGAAATGCTTTAAAAAGTCAAATGGATGGCACAAAAAGACAAAAGGCTTGTTTCCATTGTGTCCCATTAAATATTCATCACATTTGATACATTCAATAATAAAAGATATATAACCTGTAACATGTATATAAAAAAATATGTTTCAAAAATGAAAAAATTATGTACATATACACAGTATACATGTCAGGTGATTTGAAAAACAATATATACCTAGCTGACTTGGCAAAGCATTGTGTGTTCTTATAAGGCAAGATGGTGGCGCGCATAGACGCAGCGGTTCAGAGCTCTCTTTTTTTTGGTGCAAGTTTTTTTATATTTTTGCTTGTGTGGTGTGTGTGTCTGTCCACATTATGCCGGGCGACTAACATCTACAGTCGACCCGAACTTGTAAAATTGGAACTACTGAGTGAGCAAGACGTCACAGCTGAGTTTCTTCGCTTACACGAGATACCGGCGGACATAGCCAGGACACCGGGCTCTCCTTGGATTACATTCCCCAGGAGAAGGAGGCGGAGGGACAGGAAGCAAAAACGGGGCTGCAGAGCTGGTGCGCTAGCTAGGCTCCGCAAGCTGCCATTCAAACCATCGCTTCCCAGCATTTTTTTTATCAAATGCAAGATCGCTCGCCAACAAGCTGGACGAGCTGAAGCTGCAGATTGCGACAAATAAGATCGTTGGGGACAGCTGCATTCTGCTCATCACGGAGACGGCTATCGAGCTAGCGGGCCGCACAACACATTGGCATGACCGTACCAAAGACTCCGAGAAGAGCAGAGGAGGGGGGCTATGCATCTACGTCAACAACAGCTGGTGCACCAACACCAAGACTGTTACCAGTAACTGCTCATCAGATTTGGAGTATGTTACTGTGAAATGCAGACCCATCTACCTTCCACGGGAGTTTAATGTTGTCATGCAAACGGCTGTATACATACCACCGGCAGCTAATGCTAGTATGGCCTTCAGGGTGTTACATGACTTCATTAGCAGTCAACAAAGCGCGTATCCTGAGGCGGTGCACATCATTGCTGGGGACTTTAATCATGCAGAACTGAAAACTGTGCTCCCTAAATTCCACCAGCACATAAAAAAAAACACTCTGGACAAGGCATACTCTAATATCAAGAGTAGCTACAGGGCTAAGCCACTACCACACCTGGGCCAGTCCGGCCAAGTGTCAGTGTTGTTAATCTCAGCATACACGCCCCTCAGGAAAAGTGTTCCCCCGACAACTAAAACTGTTAAAATCTGGCCTGAGGGCGCCTCTCAGCAGCTCCAGGCGTGCTTTGAAAGAACAAACTGGGACATTTTTGAACAGCAGGACCTGGAGGACTACACTTTATCTGTGCTGAGCTATATCAAGTTCTGCACGGATATTGCTATGACCGAGAAGCGCATCCGGGACTATCCAAACCAAAAGCCCTGGATGACTGGTGAGGTCAGGACCCTGCTGAAGGAGAGGAACAACAGTACAATGCTGCCAAAGCCAGCCTGAGGAGAGGCATCAGAGAGGCCAAGACAGCATATCAGAAGAGAATAGAGGGACACCTCAGCAGCAACAACACAAGGCAAGTGTGGCAGGGGGTGCAGCACATCACCGGCTACAAATCCAACAACCTCGCTGTGGCTGAAGGAGACGCCTCGCTGGCGGAGGAACTAAACATCTTCTTCACACGCTTCGAGGTGGAGCAACCACATGCAGTCGCATCACAACCCTCAACCTGTGACAACATCCTCATGTTGGAGGAACATGAGGTGCAGCGCACACTAAGGAGGGTGAACCCGAGGAAAGCTGCTGGACCAGATGGTGTACCTGGACGTGTACTAAAGACCTGTGCAGACCAGCTGACTGTTGTCTTTACAAGGATTTCCAACCAGTCCTTGTCCCAGTACATCGTCCCACCCTGTCTAAAGGACTCTGTTATTGTCCCACTGCCAAAAAAACCTGCAGTAAACAGCTTGAATGACTACCGTCCAGTGGCACTTACACCAATCATTATGTAGTGCTTTGAAACTCTGGCACATCACCTCCAATCTGCCACCTGCATTGGACTCTCACCAGTTTGCGTACAGGGCCAACAGATCTACAGAGGAGGCTATCGCAACAGCCCTCCACACTGCTCTGAGCCACCTAGAGCAGCAGGGGAGCTATGCAAGGCTACTCTTTGTTGATTTTAGCTTTGCGTTCAATACTATCCTCCCCCACAGACTGGTACCCAAACTGACGGGGCTGGGACTGTCTTCCTCCATCTGCCACTGGATCCTGGACTTCCTGACAAATCGCTCTCAGAGGGTGAGAGTAGGCTCCCACCTCTCAGCATCCATCAGCATCAGCACCGGCTCCCCCCAGGGCTGCGTGCTAAGCCCTCTACTCTACACCCTCTACACTCATGACTACACCCCTGCTCATGCCAGCAATACCACTATTAAATTATCAGACGACACCACAGTAGTGGGACTCATTCCTGGGAGGGATGAGTCTTCCTACAGAAATTAAGTGGAGCGGCTGACTGGGTGGTGCAGGGAAAACAACCTGGTCTTTAACACCACCAAGACGAAGGAGCTGATCATGAACTTCCGGAAGAAAAAAACGATAAACATCCAACCACTGTACATCAATGGGGACTATGTGGAAAGGGTCTCTAACTTAAGGTTCCTGGGCATCCAGATCGAGGAAGACCTGTCGTGGAGTGCAACACCTCAGTGACCACCAAAAGGCACAGCAGAGACTTTACTTTCTGAGACTCCTCAAAAAGAACCACCTGTCACAAAAACTGCTCGTGTCTTTCTATCTCTGCTCAATAGAGTGTGCTGACATACTGCATGTGTGTATGGTATGCCAGCTGCACGGTGGCAGAGAGAAACGCACTTCAGAGGGTCATAAAAACTGCCATGAAGATCACTGGCTGCTCTCTCCCCTCCCTTGATGAACCGTACAGTGCCAGGTGCCTCAAAAAGGCCCAAAACATCATAAGGGATCCATCTCACCCCGGACATAAACTTTTTGAACTGTTGCCCTCGGGCAGGAGATACAGGACAATAAAATGCCGGACAAACAGACTTAAGAACACTTTTTACCCGAGAGCATTAGTGTCACTGAACACAAGGCATAAAAAAGAATGACTGTGCATGTGAGCTGTGTGCTTGGTGTTTTTATGTATTATTTGTATCTATTTATCTGAGTACCATGTTCTTATGTTTTTTATGTGTCATTATGAATTTGCACTAAATTAGTTTGCTTGCAATTTCGTTGTACAATGACAATAAAGATATATCATTTTCTATTCTATTCTATATACAAAAAACGTTTGTGTGTGTGGGGGGGGGGGTATATACACTATGTACATGACACTATGTACATGACTATGCACATGTTGACTCCAAGAGTGTGCAAAACAGAATGAGAAAATATATATACACTATAACCACATATAAATATATATACACTACAACCACATATAAATATATATACACTATAACCACATATTAACCTGTTTGATGCTTCGGAAAGTTGCTGGGGATCAATTTAGGTTCAGATCAGCTAGAGGTTGAGCTGAGCCATGATTTTATGGCAGTTTTAACATTTAGTAGGGAAGTTTGAATTTTAAGGTCTGTTGGTAGTGCATTCCACTGTGTGGTGGCAAAATAGTAGAGTGCATTTTTTCCCATGAGAGTCTTGAATTTGGGGGAGGGGGGGACGGGGGACGAGGTCTGAGGAACTCCCTCTGGTGTATTACCTGTGAGCATCACTTACTCTGATGAAATAGTTTGACAGGTACTTGGGGACAGTTTCTCTGAGTATTTTGAATACCATGCACATTGCGATTTGGTGTATGCTTTCCTCAACTCTAAGCCATCCCAATTTGGTAAAGTGGGCTTGAGTTAGGTGAGTCCTGTATGGGAGGTTGAGCAGGAGTCTCACCAGCTTGTTTTGGGAAGTTTGCAGTTTTGTGGATACTGGGGATACTGGTGAACCATGAGGTGCAGGCGTAGTCAAAATGACACTATATGAGGGCACCGGCAAGGGTCTTAAGTGTATCCCTGTTGATAAACGCAGAAATCCTGCCCAAAAATCTAGTTTTATTATTGGTCTTGGTGATTGCTTTCAATGCAATTTTTTCACCCGAGAGTGTGTTGTCCAATATACAACCTAGGTAAATGATCTTGTCTTTGCTGGTGATTATGGTATCACCTGCTTTAATCGTAAAACCCTAGGTTGTGCTTGGACCTAAATAGGATGGACTCTGTTTTACCCAGGTGTAGTGACAGTTTGTTATCGGAAAGCCAGAGACAGAGATTACTTAGTTCGGTGCTGAGTGCACTTTCAACCTTCAATTTGTCCCTGTCCGAGGCCAGGATCGCAGAATCGTCCGCGAATAGGAAGAACTTGCTGTTACATGCTGATTTAATTTCAGAATAGCAATAGTCCCAGAATGCTCCCCTGTGGGACACCACAGCTCACCTTGAGGGGAGAGGACAGTGATCCGTTCACCTCGACCACCTGTTCTCTATCCTCAAGGTAAGATTTCATCCAGTTTGTGACTGCGCTGTCAAAAGCGATTGCCCTCAACTTGTTTAACAGTATTGAGTGGTTAACTGTGTGGAATGCCTTTTGAAGGTCCAGCATAACCATTCCACAGTACTTGCCTATGTCTATCTCTTGCCTGATGTAGTCACTTAAGTACAGTAGGCATGTTTCGCTGGAATGTGATTTTCTGAATCCTAATTGAAATTCGAATAGGAGCTCGCAATTTGATAGATAGATATCTATTTGCTCATATATTAACCTCTCTATAACCTTTGAGATGGAGCAAAGGATGGAAACAGGGCGGTAGTTGCCGGGGTCTAATTTGTTTCCTTTTTTATACAGAGGCGATATTCTCGCCAGCTTGAATTCTTGTGGGATATGACACCGATTGATAGACAAGTTGGTGATATGAGCAACCATTGGGGCAATCGTGACAGCTGCGTCTGAGAAATCTGCTGGGAATAGTATCATGTCCTGTGGCTTTGTTTGGCTGCAGCGAGCTGAGTTTCTTTAACACATCATCAGTTTTAACTTCGACAAACTTGAAGTCATCCTTGCATACCCCTAGTAAAAGTCTTGGATGTGCTGTTCACCGTAGTGGCCTGAATTTGAGGGAAATTTGCTTACCAACGTGGAAGCGATGGTTGAGTAAAATCTGTTAAAGCAACTTGCCACATTCAGTTTGTCTGTGATGAGTGAGCCGTTTATTTTCAAGTTGAGGTTGGTGGTTATTGTTTTGAGACTACTGTGACCAAATTGTTTCAGCGTCTTCCAGAGTTTTTGCGGGTTATTTTTAATTTCCGCTATTTTTTCGTTGAAGTAACTGGATTTGGCCTTCCTGATCATATTAGTTACTTAATTTCTTAGCTTTTTGTATTCTTTAAGGAGCTGTTCAGTCCAGTTTTTAGTGAACTTATCGTGTTTGTCATTTCTAAGTTTCATGGCTTCTATTATGTCTGCATTGATCCAGGGTTCTGTTCTGGATTTGACCCTGGAAGCTTTCATGGGTGCTAGCTTGTCAGATACATGCAAGAAGTTGGATTTGAAGCATGCCTATGCTTATTCAACCGATGAGCAATTTAGTACATTTGACCAGTCCAGTCTCTCCAGGGCTGCTGTCAGAGCTTCGCTGGTGTACTTTTTCATCAATCTGAATCTTATTGTGTTGTGACAATCTGATACAGATTTCTAAATTTTACGTGTGCAGAAAATGATGAAGTGATCACTTGTTCCGTACTCGATTACACCGCTTCTGGAGATCTTGGTCCTTTAAGTGTATATGTTTAAGTATACGTTTTTCATGCCACAGTAAGCGTTGTATAGTTCATGTTCATAGTTTTTGCCTTTGTGCTAATCTTTTGTTTTCATTTGTACTTCCGCCCTTGTGCGCGCTTTTCGTTTGTTCCTTTTGTTAGTGTTTAAATAAATATGTCCTTACCTTCATGCCTTGCCCGCTCCAACTTTACTTTGCATTCCGGGAAAACAAACCATCCCATAGTCCCCGTCTTTACAGTATATGTTTATGTGTATATGTAATGTGTATATGTTTATGTGTATATGTCTGTGTATATGTTTTAAGTGTGTATTAATGTGTATTTAATTAGGTGTATATGTTTATGTGTATATTTCAATGTGTATATGTCAATGTGTATATGTTAATGTGTATATGTCTATGTGTATACGTGTATTTATTTATGTGTACATGTTTATTTATTTATGTGTATATGTTTATTTATTTATGTGTATATGTTTATGTGTATATGTCTACGTGTACATGTTTATGTGTATAGGTGTATTTATTTATGAGTATATGTTAATGTGTATATGTTTATGTGTATATTTGAATGTGTATATGTCAATGTGTATATGTTTATGTGTATATGTTTACGTGTATATGTCTACGTGTATATGTTTATGTATATAAGTGCATTTATTTATGAGTACCGTAATTTTCGGACTATAAGCCGCACCTGACTATAAGCCTCACCAGCTAAATTTAGGGGAAAATACAGATTGCTCCATATATAAGCCGCACCCGACTATAAGCCGCAGGGTTTTGATGTGTAATTACCGTAGTATATAGGGGTTCCTGCTACCACGGAGGGGATTGTCGGGACAGAGATGACTGTTTGGGAACGCAAAGCGTCCCATTTATCAACAATACATCTTTCAATCATTCAATCAAACTTTCACATCTTTGACATGGCGAACAGCATTCGTGCAGAGTACAAATAATACAACGGTGCAAAGTAATACAAAGTGCTCGCCTGTACGTTATCAAAATAACCAGCCTACCGGTATATGAAAAGTCAGTCTTTAATCATTGTGTCATCGTCTTCCTCCTGCGTACTAAAACCACCGAAATCCTCTTCGTCGGTGTTGGAGAAGAACAGGCCGTAAATAAGCCGCACCCTTGTATAAGCCGCAGGGACCAGAACGAGGGGAAAAAGTAGCGGCTTATAGTCCGGAAATTACGGTATATCTTAATGTGTATATGTTTGTGTATTTTTTATGTGTATATGTCTGTGTATATGTTATGTGTATATGTCTATGTTTATAGGTGTATTTACTTATGAATATATGTTTATGTGTACCGTATTTTCCGCACTATAAGGCACACCTAAAAACCTCCCATTTCCTCAAAAGCTGACAGTGCGCCTTATAATCCGGTGCGCCTTATATATGGACCAATATTGAGCCACAACAGGTCTCGCAACTACGGTAACTACGCCGACTTCATTTTCCTCCTACGGCTGCATCTACGGGGGAAAATGAAGTCGGCGGCTGCTTACTGTAGAAGAAGAAGCACTCTTTCTTCTACGGGGGAAAGTGAAGTCGGCGGCTGCTTACCGTAGAAGAAGAAGCGCTTTTTCTTCTATGGGGGAAAATGAAGTCGGCGGCTGCTTACCGTACAAGAAGAACTTCTTCTTCTACGGGGGAAAATGAAGTCGGCGGCTGCACCGTAGTTGCGAGACCTAAACTTTATGTAAAGACCCCAAAATGGCTCCTATTAAGAGACACGCTTACGACACAGAGTTTAAACTCAAGGCGATCAGTCACGCAGTAGAACACGGGAATAGAGCAGCAGTGAGAGAATTTAACATTAACGAATCAATGGTGCGGAAGTGGAGGAAGCAACATGATGACCTGCGCCAAGTAAAGAAGACTAATGGATGCATAACGTAACCCCAACCTCTACTGTAGCGTCTATTCTATGTGCCTTATAATGCGGTGCGCCTTATATATGAACAAAGTTTTAAAATAGGCCATTCATTGAAGGTGCGCCTTATAATCCGGTGCGCCTTATAGTGCGGAAAATACGGTATATGTTTGTGTGTATATGTCTATGTGTATAGGTGTATTTATTTATGAATATATGTTTGTGTATAAGTGTATTTATTCAAGTGTATATATTTATTTATTTATGTGTTTATGTTTATCTGTATAGATGTATTCATTTATGAGTATATGTATATGTGTATAAGTGTATTTATTTATGTGTTTATGTGTATAGGTGTATTTATTTATGAGTATATGTTTATGTGTATAAGTGTATTTATTCATGTGTATATGTTTATGCGTATAAGTGTATTTATTTATGTATATATGTTTATGCATATAGGTGTAATTATTCATGTGTATATGTTTATGCGTAGGTGTGATTCAACACCTAAAGATTGATATGTTTACTTCCTTACAGAGATTGTAGTTATAAGTGTATTTATGTGTACTTACAGAGATTGTAGTAATAAGTGTATTCATGTGTACTTACAGAGATTGTAGTAATAAGTGAATTTCTGTGTACTTACATGTAGTGATAAGTTTATTTATGTGTACTTACAGAAATTTTAGTAATAAGTGTATTTATGTGTACTTGCAGTAATAAGTGTATTTATGTGAACTTACATGCAGTAATAAGTGTATGTATGTGTACTTGCAGTAATAAGTGTAATTATGTGTACTTACATGCAGTAATAAGTGTATTTATGTGTACTTGCCGTAATATGTATATTTTTGTGTACTTACGGTGATAAGTATATTTATGTGTACTTACATGTAGTGATAAGTGTATATACATGTGTATGTGTACTTACAGAGATTGTAGTAATTAGTGTATTTATGTGTACTTCCATGCAGTAGTAAGTGTATTTATGTGTACTTGCCGTAATATGTGTATTGATGTGTACTTCCATGCAGCAATAAGTGTATTTATGTGTACTTCCATCCATCCATCCATTTTCTACCGCTTGTCCCTTTTGGGGTCGCGGGGGGTCACTGGAGCCTATCTCAGCTGCATTCGGGCGGAAGGCGGGGTACACCCTGGACAAGTCGCCACCTCATCGCAGGGCCAACACAGATAGACAGACAACATTCACACTCACATTCACACACTAGGGCCAATTTAGTGTTGCCAATCAACCTATCTCCAGGTGCATGTCTTTGGAGGTGGGAGGAAGCCGGAGTACCCGGAGGGAACCCACGCAGTCACGGGGAGAACATGCAAACTCCACACAGAAAGATCCTGAGCCCGGGATTGAACTCAGGACTACTCAGGACCTTCGTATTGTGAGGCAGATGCACTAACCCCTCTGCCACCGTGCTGCCCTTATGTGTACTTCCATGCAGTAATATGTGTATTGATGTGTACTTCCATGCAGTAGTATGTGTATTGATGTGTACTTGCATGCAGTAATAAGTGTATGTACGTGTACTTTTAGAGATTGCAGTGAGTCCCAACAACAACGTGGTGAACATTTATGAGAAGAGAGGAAGAGAATGGAGTAAAATCCATGAGCTGAACGAGCACAGTGGAAGAATCACAGGTAGCAGGAGCTCTCCTGCAGCACACCTGTTGGGATAATGAAGATTTAAATGACATCATCACATTCCCAGGAATTGATTGGGCACCTGTGTCCAATCGCATCGTGACGTGCGCCTCGGACCGTAACGCTTACGTGTGGACTCTGAAGGATGGCTCCTGGAAACCCACCTTGGTGCTCGTACGCATTAACCGTGCTGCTACCTGCGTCAGGTGATCCTCTATCTTTATATGTCTATGTCTATATGTCTATCTTTATATGTCTATGTCTATATGTCTATGTCTATATGTCTATCTTTATGTCTATATGTCTATCTGTATATGTCTATGTCTATATGTCTATCTTTATATGTCTATGTCTATGTCTACATGGCTATGTTTATATGTCTATCTTTATATGTCTATATGTCTATCTGTATATGTCTATGTCTATATGTCTATCTTTATATGTCTATATGTCTATCTGTATATGTCTATGTCTATATGTCAATCTTTATATGTCTATGTCTATATGTCTATGTCTACATGTCTATGTTTATATATCTATCTTTATATGTCTATGTCTATCTTTATATGTCTATGTCTATGTCTACATGTCTATGTCTATCTTTACATGTATATATCTACACGTCTATCTGTATATGTATATGTCTATCTTTATATGTCTATATGTCTATCTTTATATGTCTATGTCTATATGTCTATCTTTATATGTCTGTGTCTATATGTCTATCTGTATATGTCTATGTCTATATGTCTATCTTTATATGTCTATTTCTATATGTCTGTCTACATGTCTATGTCTATATGTCTATCTTTATATGTCTATGTCTATATGTCTATCTGTATATGTCTATGTCTATATGTCTATCTTTATATGTCCGTCTATATGTCTATGTCTACATGTCTATGTCTATATGTATATCTTTATATGTCTATGTCTACATGTCTATCTTTATATGTCTATATGTCTATGTCTACATGTCTATGTCTATATGTCTATCTTTATATGTCTATGTCTATGTGTATATGTCTGTCTATATGTCTGTCTATATATATATTAGGGCTGTGAATCTTTGGGGACCACTGATTTACACTACATATATATTTACACATACATATATACAGTATGTCTATGTGTATATGTATTATACGTATATATGTATAGGTTTATATGTATTGTATGTGTATATGTATTATATGTGTATATGTATTATATGTCAATGTATTATAGGTGTTGTCTATACTCAGTGCTGTTACGTGTGTCAGGTGGTCACCTATGGAGAACAAGTTTGCTTTAGGCAGCAGCGCTCGACTCATCTCCGTCTGCTACTTCGAGAAGGACAACGACTGGTACGCATTTATAAAGCATACAGCACAAGCAAATGATGTAGTATTGTATGCAGTATATTCAGTGTGTATTATGGTATGCAGTATTTACAGTGTGTAGTATTGCATCTGGTACACACAGTATGTAATATTGTATGCAGTATATACAGTGTGTAGTATTGCATCTGGTACATACAGTATGTATTATTGTATGCAGTATATACAGTGTGTAGTATTGCATCTGGTACATACAGTATGTATTATTGTATGCAGTATATACAGTGTGTAGTATTGCATCTGGTACATACAGTATGTAATATTGTATACAGTATATACAGTGTGTAGTATTGCATATGGTACACACACTATGTATTATTGTATGCAGTATATACAGTGTGTAGTATTGCATCTGGTACACACACTATGTATAGTATGCAGATTATTCAGTGTGTAGTATTACATCTGGTACATACAGTATGTATTATTGTATGCAGTATATACAGTGTGTAGTATTACATCTGGTGCATACAGTATGTATTATTGTATGCAGTATATACAGTGTGTAGTATTGTATCTGGTATCACTATTGTAAAGCTGTAGTATATATAATGTGTGTATATATATATAAAAAGTAAAGTACTACAATATTGATGACCACCAGGTGGCTGAGTAAGGAGTTGATACTGTGAAGTACTAGTATTATAAAACTGTAGTATACATATGTAAAGTACTACAATATTGATGACCACCAGGTGGCTGAGTAAGGAGTTGATACTTTAAAGTACTAGTATTGTAAAACTGTAGTATATATATGTAAAGTACTACAATATTGATGACCACCAGGTGGCTGAGTAAACACATCAAGAAGAACATTCGCTCCACTGTCCTCAGCCTGGATTGGCATCCAAACAATATCCTGCTTGCTGCTGGCTCTGCAGACCTCCACTGCAGGTAACTATTATTACTTTATTCTTCTCCTATTTTATTCTTGTATTCTTCTCTCTTTTCATTCTTTACTTATTGTATTATTCAATTTTTCTATGATGTCAATCTCTTATTCTTTTCTTAATAATAATATTCTGCTTGCTGCTGGCTCTGCAGACCTCCACTGCAGGTAAATATTACTTTATTCTTTCATTCTCTGCTTATTTTAGTATTTTCTTAATGATAACAACCATGATAAATGATAATACTCTTTCTGCTGCTGGCTCTGCAGACTTTCACTGCAGGTATATAATACTTTATTCTTCTCTTATTTTATTATTCTCTGATTTCATTCTTTTATTCTTTACTTATTTAATTTTGATGATGATTATGTTTGAAAGTATGAAGTCTTAATTAACAACACAGCAACATAAAAAATAAAAACAAGCAAATGTGTGATAAAAGGTGACTTTTCTGCAGAAATGTTGATATGAACTTGTATTTTATGTCCCTGAGGCTGTAAACAACCCCCCAATCTGCTTTGTATCAAAATGTTTGGGTGCCCACAATATATATATATATATATATATATATATATATATATATATATATATATATATATATATATATATATATATATATATATATATATATATATATATATATATATATATATATATATGTATATACATACACATATATAAACATGCATATATATGTCTACATACACACACACACACATTTTATATATATATATATATATATATATATATATATATATTTTATATATATATATATATATATATATATATATATATATATAAAATGTGTGTGTGTGTGTATGTAGACATATATGTGCATGTTTATATATGTGTATGTATATATGTGTAGATGTATTAATATGTGTATATATGTTTATACAGTATGTATGTATATATGTACAAAACCCAAAAGCAGTGAAGATGTCACGTTGTGTAAATGGTAAATAAAAAGAGAATACAATGATTTGCAAATACTTTTCAACTTATATTCAATTGAATAGACTACAAAGACAAGATATTTCATGTTCACACTGAGAAACTAAATTTTTTTTGCAAATAATCATGAACTTAGAATTTAATGGCAGCAACGCATGTCAAAAAAGTAGTCAGAGGGGCATTTTTACCACTGTGTTAAATGATAATAAATGATAAATGGGTTATAATTGTATAGCGCTTTTCTACCTTCAAGGTACTCAAAGCGCTTTGACAGTATTTCCACATTCACCCATTCACACACACATTCACACACTGATGGCGGGAGCTGCCATGCAAGGCGCTAACCAGCAGCCATCAGGAGCAAGGGTGAAGTGTCTTGCCCAAGGACACAACGGACGTGACTAGGATGGTAGAAGGTGGGGATTGAACCCCAGTAACCAGCAACCCTCCGATTGCTGGCACGGCCACTCTACCAACTTCGCCACGCCGTCCATGTTACATGGTCTTTCCTTTTAACAACACTCAGTAAAGGTTTGGGAACTCTTTTGGTAAACCAACATGTTTACTGTTTTACTTTTTTGTTTTCCTTTTTATGTTACTTATTTCACTACCTGTTTAATCCACCACTCTCTTCTTTTCTTTTTCTTTTATGTTTTTTGTTTTGTTTTTCTCTTTCTATTTCTCCACCTGTTGTGTGTGTCCCCTTGTCGTCATCAGCATTTACACTCACAGCTAATACATGCACAACTATACACACTATACACACCTACACATTTGCATGATAGGCTTACATTTAGATACAGACATGCATTATTTACACATAAAGTACACACATACATCCACACACTTAGTTACAGTCTAGTTTAGTATGTCCACTGTGCAGTTTGTCACTTGGAATGTGCATGGAGTCGGGTCAAAGGAAAAAAATATAAAAATTCTTAATCATTTGAAGAGCATGCAAGCAGACATTGCTTTACTACAAGAGACTCACCTCTCCAAGTCCGATACCTCAAAACTGCATTCATCGCAATACCCACACACATACTTTGCTAGTTACAACTCCAAACAGAGAGGCGTAGCCATTCTCATTAGTAGAAAGGTCAACTTTACATTCCATAACTCCATTACTGACATAGAGGGAAGATACATCATTCTTAATATTTCTGTTGACGGGAGAAACTTATGTATCGCCAACATTTATGGTCCAAATGTTAAAGACCCCTCCTTTTTTCACACTTTCTTCTCTTCACTTTCTCCTCACTCAAACCACTGCTTGATTCTAGGAGGGGACCTCAACTTAGTATTTAATCCAAATATAGATCGGTCCAGAGTGACTGGGAGTCACCGTGAGTCTCAATCAGTGGTAATACTTAAGCAATATATGAACGATTATGGTCTTTGCGATGCCTGGCGTTCTTATCACCACACTCTTAGGGAATGCACTTATTTTTCCCCAGTTCACCACTCATTCTCTCGCATTGAATACTTTTTAACTAGTAGCTCAATTTTATCTGATATCGCAAACATTCACATTCATCCTATCATCATCAGTGACCATGCACCTGTCTCACTTTCCCTCACTAACAAAACTATAACTGCACCTATAAAACAATGGAGACTTAATACATCATTACTAAAGGACCCAGACTTCCTCAACTATTTTGAGAAAGAATGGACAGATTTTTTAGATTTTAATGATCAACCAGAAATCACGGCGTGCATTCTCTGGGAGGCCGCAAAAGTAGTTATGCGAGGAAAAATAATTTCTTATTCATCATACAAGAAAAAAAAGGAACGTTTACTAGAGCAGGAACTTGAAAATGAAATAAAAATATTAGAAATAGCTTATGCGAACTCACAAAATGAACATACTCTGAACGAACTGAGAAAACTCAAATTACATTTAAGAGAAATTATTGATAAGAAAAGTCAATTCCTGCTCTAGAGGTTACGCTTAGAAAAATTTGAACATGACAATAAACCAAGCAAATATTTGGCTAACCAACTAAAATTAAACAAAGAAAAAAACTCCATACCATCCATTAAGGATTCAGCTGGGAACATTACTCACGTTCCTTAGGAAATTAACTCCATATTTAGAGACTTTTACAGAAACTTATATACACCCCAGATTGACCCATCTCTTTCAGACATTGAGACATTTCTCAATGGTATAGACTTACCTAAATTAAATACAAGGCAGGTATCAAATTTAGATCTTGCTATTTCTGTAGATGAACTTCACGATGCTCTTCAACAGATGCCAAACAATAAAGCACCAGGGCCTGATGGGTTCCCTGTGGAGTTCTACAAAACATTCTGGTCACTGCTAGCTCCGATATTTACGAAAATGGCTTTAGAGATTAAAGAAAACTCATTCCTTCCTCCAAATATGAACTCTGCCACAATCAGTCTCTTGCTAAAACCTGATAAAGACCCAACACTTCCATCCAGTTACCGGCCAATCTCCCTGATTAATGCTGATCTTAAAATTATCTGCAAAGTATTAGCTCAAAGATTAGAAAAAGTCACTCCATATATAGTACATCCTGATCAAACAGGTTTCATCAAAGAGAGACAATCGTCCAACAATGTTCGCCGTCCACTCAATGTGATAGACTATTCTGTTATTCATAATTTAAAAACAGCTGTTGTTTCATTAGATGCTGAAAAAGCATTTGATAGAGTGAATTGGAATTTTCTTTTAGCTACTCTACAGAAATTTGGATTTGGAGACTCATTTATAGAATGGATCAAGGTCCTATATAGTTTCCCTACAGCCTCGGTTAGAACGAATAGCCAAATCTCCCCAAGGTTTAATCTTATGAGGGGCACAAGGCAAGGGTGTCCACTTTCTCCGTCACTGTTTGCTATATTTATTGAACCTCTTGCAACCGCAATTCGACAGCATGCAAATATTAAAGGCATCCATACCGCAACCGTTCATCATAAAATAAGCCTTTATGCTGATGATGTATTACTTTTCTTACAAAATCCACATTCTTCTCTTCAAGATACAATCTCACTTATCAATAAATTCAGTTCTATTTCAGATTACTCAATCAACTGGTCCAAATCTACTGTGTTACCAATTAATTTGGACTTTCAGAGCACCTCATCGATTCCACTGCATAAAGGGAACATTAAATACCTGGGAATCAATATTTCCTCCACATTGTCAGATCTGAATCGCTTGAATTACTCCCCAATCTTAAAATTGATTGAGGATGATCTGGCGCGTTGGAAAGCACTGCCAATCTCACTTATGGGAAGGGTTTCTACCGTGAAAATGATGGTCTTGCCTAGGGTTAATTATCTCTTTTCAATGATTCCAACCAAACCTTCTCAAATCTGGTTTAAATCACTAGACTCACACATCAATCAGTTTCTTTGGAAGAGTAAACCAGCACGAATCAGCCTTAAAACTTTACAAAAACCAAAAGAATACGGGGGTCTAGAACTCCCAAACTTTTCATATTACTTCCTTGCAAATAAACTACAATATCTATTAAAATGGACCAATCCCACTTTATTAGATAGTTTATGGTTAGAGATTGAACAATCACTTAGCCAGGAGATCCCAATTTCTAACTTGCCCTTTGTTAGCCAAATTCTCCGAAAACACAACTGCTTCAAAAGTATTAATATACGCACTACCTTAACAGCTTGGTGGGAGTTTTTGAAAATAACTGGATCCCCGCTCACTCTCTGTCAATTTACGCCTATTTGGAATAATCCTGATTTTCTTTTAAACAAGAAGCCATTGAACTTTCCAACATGGTATGATAAATGAGTCAGATGTCTTGGGGATATCATCAATGCAAACAGTTTTATCTCTTTTAAAAGTTTAATTACACAATATGCAATCAATCCTAATAAATTCCTAGAATATATACAAATCAAATCTGTAATTAGCGCAAGATTCAACAAAACAACATGGGAAAGTAATCCTACGACCGTTAAATTCTTCAAAACATCTGCCCCCAAAGCTTTATCCAAATTATATGCTCTCTTATCAAAAATAGATAACACAATAAGTATCCTAACTTCCAAATGGCACTCAGACGTATCCACAAGCCTTGACCCAGAAATCTGGAAACAAATATGCCTCAATACTTCTCGTTTGAGTGGGCCTGGGGTGTGTTCCCTGGTGCCAGCCTGGCGGGCCGATCCGTGAGTGGTCTGGGGGATGGGGGTGAATGGGGGTGCCTGGGCGGGGGTTGGGGTGCGGGTGGAGCTGTTGGGGGCGGCCGCCTTGGGTTGGGTGGGGGGCTTCCCCTCTCGTGGGTGGTTGGGCAGGGGGTTGCGCCCGTGGGGCCAGGGCCTTGCCGCTGTCGGGCGGGGGTCGGCTCGTGCCCCTCTGGCTTCGGGTGTCCGTGGGCTTCCTCCTTCCCCTGGGGCGCGGGGCGGGGTCTGCCCGGGGTCGCCCTACGCTGCGGCTGTGCGGGCCCGCCTGGTGCCGGGTTGGGGGGGCTGCTTGCCTCCCTTGTTGGGGCCCCGGCGGTGCTGCCCGACTGCCCTGCGGGGTCTCCCTCCTGTGTTTTACTCCGCCCTTATTTATTTATTAATTTTATTTATATATATACTTATATATATTTTTTAAATTATCTATTTAATACATTTTATTTATTCTGTTAAATTATATACGTGTATATATAGGTGCGTGTGTGTGTGTGTGTGTGTGTGTGTGTGTGTGTGTGTGTGTGTGTGTGCGTGTGTGTGTGTGTGTGTGCACGTTTGTATGTATGTATGGTGGAATCTGTGTGTATGTATGTAGGTACATGTGTGTGTGTCGCTGCCCCGGTGTGCATTGCTGATCGCGGCACCAGGCCTGCAGAGATGCCATGGCATGCCGGCTGTGGGCGTGGGGCTGGGCCCTTATGGCTTTTTGCCGGATGGGGTGCCTGGTGGGTGGTGGGCGGGGGGCCTGGACGTGCGGGTAAGGCTGCGGGGTTTGGTGGCGCTGGACACTGTTGGCAACCAGGCCTCATGTTTATTTTTATTTTATTTTATTTAAAAGGGTTTATTTTATTTTATTTATTATTATTATTATTATTATTTTTATTTTTTTTATTTTTTATTTTTGTGTTTTGTTTTTGTTTTGTTTTGGTGTATGTATGTGTGTGTATATGTGTGCATATGTATATGTATGTAGGTGTATATATGTATATGCATGCATGTGTGTATGTGTATGTATGTGTATATACATATATGTATGTATATGTGTGTATGTATGTGTGTATGTATGTGTAGGTGTGTGTATGGGTGTGGATGTCCGGTGGATCGATTGGCCTGTATGTGGATGAGTTGGGGTAGGTGGGTTGGTGGCCTCTGTGGTAGCTGGGGGTGTGCGTTGTTGTGGTTTACGGGGTAGGTCGCTTTTTTTTGTTTCGGTTTCGGCGGCCGCGGGTGTTTGTACTGCGGACGGGCGGTGGTGGTGATGGTTGCTGTGGTACTGCCGGCGGTTGGCGTCGCTGTGTTGGGTTGGAGTGGTTGGGGGACTGTGGCTGGTATCTGTGCGCTTGTGGGGTTGTGGGGGCTGGCTGGCGTTGGCTTGCCGGCTGGTTTGGGGGCTGGCGTGCGGACGGGGTGCATTGACTTCTTCCCCAGTTGGGGGGCGCCATCCCCTGGCCGGAACTCGTATGGGTACGTTGCTGTGTGGATGGCCGGGATGCGGTGTTTGCATTGGGCATGGGGCTGTGCATTTTTTCTGCGTTTGGTTGCTGGTATGGGCTCTGCGGGGTTGGGTTGGGGCGGGCGGGGGATGGCTTTGTTTGGCGGGGGGTGGGCTCGCGTGGCGTCACGCTAAAGTGGTCTGGTGTGGGTCACGGCCCGGGGGGGGGGGGCGGCTTCCTGGCCGTAGTTCCTGGTTGTCGGCCACATGGACTGGGGGGGATGTCCGGGCCCTCTACTCCTCCTACTTATAGCACACACAGTCACACAAATATAGGACTTTGGGGGATTGTCCTGCGGGGAGGCATGGCAGGGGGTTGAGGATGCCTCCTATGGGGCTCCAGTCCTCCTGTCTTGTCCCCTGCTCGTCCATCCCTCAATCTTAGCTGCATATTAGACACTTAGGATTTGGAGGGCTCGGCTTGGTTGGGACCCACCAAGACCTTGATGTCCCCCAATTTTAATCGCATTATTAGTTCCCACAAGCATACATATCTCACTCACGCTACAGTACACGCATCAATAGGGACTGGAGGTCGGCTGTAATGGCTGACCTCCTAATTTTAACTACACAGTAGACACTCTGGGGGCCTTGTACACATGCATGTGGGGGGGTTGGGGTTCGGCGCACCCCTCATTGCCTCGTCGGCCGGCGCGGATTCCGGGGACTGCGTTCTGGTGGCCTGCCAGGCTTTTATTAATTTATTATTATTATTATTATTTTTTATATATATATATATATATATATATATATATATATATATATATATATATATATATATATATATATATATGTATTTTTTTTTTTTTTTTTTTTTTTTTAATAATTTTTATTATTTACTTACTTTATTTTATTTAATTATTTGTATTTTTTATTTTTTATTTAATTTAATTTGTATTTCATTTTATTATTATTATTATTTTTTTTAAATTATTATTATTTTTGTTTAATCTTATTATTTATTTGTGTGTGGCGTCGCGCGGGTCTCGCTTCCTGTTGGGTGGGGTCCGTGCCCGTGTGGCCCGACCTTGCGCTGTGGGGTCTCTGTTGGCGACTTGATGTGGTGGCGGCGCGGCGCCCGTGTCTGGTCTGGATACTGTGTCTCGGTTGTTTGGGCGGTGGTGTGTTTGTGCGGGTTTGGGTTGGGGTGGTGGGGTCTTTTGGTGGGGGGGGGTGTTGGTGTCTCTTGTTTGCGTGTTGGCGTTTGGGCTTGCTGGCGGGCTGGCGCTGGCTGGTCTCTGTGATCCTGTTGGTGTGTGGTTGCCGGTCGCGTTTTTTTTTTTGATCGCTTTGATTTGATTGGGTGGTGCTGGCTGTCTGGGGGTGTTGTGGCTGCTGTTTCTGCTGCCGTTTGTTTGTGGTGTGGGCGCCCGTGGCTGCTGGGTCTGGTGCAGGGGGGTGGCTGATGTTGTGACTGGTGGCAGCGCGCGCGCGTGGTGGTTGTCGGGGCTGACAAACTGTGTATATGTATGTGTATGTGTGTGTGTGTATGTATGTATGTATGTATGTATGTATGTATGTATGTATGTATGTATGTATGTATGTATATATATGTGTATGTGTATGCATGTGTATGTGTGTGTATGTGTACATGTGTATGTTTATGTGTATGTATATATATATGTATGTATATTTCTGGGGGTACGTTCTGGGCCTGCCTGTCGGGTGGGGGTCGGCGCCTCAGGCTACTGCATCTGGACTGCGTGTCTGGAGCTCCTGGGTCCCACCGTCCATCCCTTCCGGGTGCCCGTCTTGGTTGGGGCCTGCTGGGTCTGGTCCCTGCGTCTACTGTGGTAGCTTGGTGCTGCAGGGTATTCCGAGGTGCTGCGAGTCGGCCAGTTGTTGGGGTAGCGACCTTGTGTGTAGCATATCTGTGATCTTCTTTTAATTCATTTTTTTTTTAATTTTTATAAATAGATTTAATTATTTATTTATTCTTTTAAAAAAAAATTTTTTTATTACTATTATTATTATTATGTATTTATTTATTTTATTTATTTATTCCCCTACCTCAGGGGGGGGGGGGGGGGGGGGTACTCGGCGGGGCGGTTGCTGGTTGTTCCATCTCCATCGTTGGGGTCCCTGCGGGTGGGGTGGGTGGTTCCTGTGGCCCCGTGCTGGGTGGTCCTGTGGCGGCCGGCTTGGGTGGGGTGGCCGTGGGCTGGCCTCGCCGCGCTCTCCGGGGGTGGGGGGGGGCTCGTGGGGGCCCTGTTGCCGGTGGGGCGGGGGCGGTCTTCCCGTCCGGTTGCGGGGGGTCTCCGGGCCCCTCGGGCGGGGCGTCCCGCCTTTCTGTCCGTGTGGGGTGTGGTCTCTCGCTGGTTTGGGGTCTGGCTGCCCCCTGCTTTTCTCGTGCCTTGTCCTCTGCCGGGTGCGTCTGTCTGCGGCCTGTTGCTGGCCCTTGTGGGCGGCGCGGTGGACCAGGCTATGGGGTTCCTGTCGCTGTCCGGCTTGGCTGCGTGGGGGCGGTGGTCCCTGGTTCCCTGGGCACCACACCTACTGTTTGTGGGATGGGCTCTCGGGGAGGCTGGGGCCGTACTCTGGCTCCCGCACACACTGGGAGTCAAATGTATTGTACATGCAAATTCACATATACTCACACACATACATACAGACATACATAGGTACCTACGCTCCCACATACATATACAAATAAATACAGTACATATTTACACACTCAAAGTTCGTACATCCACACGCACATTCATTATACAAACATACTGTATACACATACTGTACATATACATTCACTGTAAAAACATACATATACACATACTGTACATATACACTCACTGTACAAACACACACATACACATACTACACATATACATTCACTGTACAAACACACACATACATATACTGTACATATACATTCACTGTACAAACACACATGTACACATACTGTACATATACATTCACTGTACAAACACACATATACACATACTGTACATATACATTCACTGTTCAAACACACATACTGTATACACATACTGTACATATACATTCGCTGTACACACATATACACATACTGTACATATACATTCACTGTACAAGCACACATACACATACTGTACATATACAAGTACATATGCACACATACACTCATGCACATAATCACGTTTCATCAAACATATATTAATGTTGTTGCCCTAGGGTAAACTGGGTATAACACATGGCACACTGACAAAGCTTAACCTATTGTTACTATAACAATCTACAAGGTTAATGTAGGTTGCTTCTCTTTCTTCCCCTCCATTTTTCTGCATTCTTTCGTATCTCAAGTTATCATTACGTATATGTATTGTTGCATTTGAACAATTGTATTGTTGATAATAAAGGTAAAGTATTGGTATTGTTTATTATCAATAGCACTATTTCTATTGGTATTCATATTGCTCCATTTTTAGTGTAATAATGCTCATTGTCATTTCTGTATTTTTTATTTTTATTTTCGCTAACTGCTTACTTGCTATTACTTTTACCATCATATTTGTACATGTCGTATTTGCTGATGTTGCTCTGTTGTTGTTGTTGTTGTTGTGTTTGCTGTTGTTGTTTTTGTCTCTCTGTCTAATCCCCCTCTTGTCCCCACAATTCCCCCCTGTCTTCCTTTTTCTCTCTTTCTATCCCCTCCTGCTCCGGCCCGGCTGCACCAAATGATAATATAAATACATTTAATAAAGTCAAAATACAAGTAAGGCAACAAGAGAAGTATCCTACACTTCTCTTTTGTAAAGTAAATCTGAACAGCCGATATGGGCATCTACATCTGCTATATGATTTGCCCGAGAAGCTAGGCAGGACATTTAAAAAAACAACAAAAAAACAAAAACAAAAAAACAATTTGAAGTGTGGACTTGTCAGACCACAGAAGTGGTTAGAGTGTCATCCCTGAGATCGGTAGGTCGTGAGTTCAAACCCCGGCCGAGTCATACCAAAGACTATAAAAATGGGACCCATTACCTCCCTGCTTGACACTCAGCATCAAGGGTTGGAATTGGGGGTTAATTCCCTAAAAATGATTCCCGGGCCCAGCCACCGCTGCTGCCCACTGCTCCCCTCACTTCCCAGGGGGTGATCAAGGGGATGGGTCAAATGCAGAGGAAAAATGTCACCACACCTAGTGTGTGTGTGACTATCATTGGTACTTTAACTTTAACTTTAAGAACACTTTTCCACTTTGCATCAGTCCATCTTAGATGAGCTCGGGCCCAGCGAAGCGTTTCTGGGTGTTGTTGATAAATGCCTTTGGCTCTGCATAGTAGCGTTTTAACTTGCACTTACTGATGTAGCAACCAACTGTAGTTACTGATAGTGGTTTTCTGAAATGTTCCTGAGCCCATGTGGTGATATCCTTTACACACTGATGTCTCTTTTTGATGCAGTACCGCCTGAGGGATCGAAGGTGCGTAATATTATGGCTTACGTAAAGTGATTTTTCCAGATTCTCTGAACCTTTTGATGATATTACAGAGCGTAAATGGTGAAATCCCTAAATTCTTTACAATAGCTGGTTGAGAAATGTTGTTCTTAAACAATTTCCTCAGGCATTTGTTGACAAAGTGGTGACCCTCGCTCCATCCTTGTTTGTGAATGACTGAGCATTTCACAGAAGCGGCTTTTATACCCATTAATGAGATGTTCCAAATACGTGTTTGATGAGCATTCCTCAACTTTCTCACTCTTTTTTGCCATTTGTGCCAGCTTTTTTGAAACCTGTTGCAGGCATCAAATTCCAAATGAGCTAATATTTGCAAAAAATAACAAAGTTTCTCAGTGTGGACATGAAATATCTTGTCTTTGCAGTAAGTTGAAAAGGATTTGCAAATCATTGTATTCTCTTTTTATTTACCATTTACACAACGTGACAACTTCACTGCTTTTGGGGTTTTGTATACATGTATGTATATATGTGTATATGAATGTATATACTATATGTAAGTATTATCTAAATATATTTATATATATATATATATATATATATATATATATATATATATATATATATATATATATATATATATATATATATATATATATATATATGTATATATGTAGATATGTATGTTTATATGTGTGTTTATATATATATATTTATATACATATATATTTATATGTAAATGTATATATATGTACATATATATATATATATATATATATATATATATATATATATATATATATATATATATATATATATATATATATATATATATATATATATATATATATATATATATATATATATATATATATATATATATAAGTTGGTTTGTAGACAAAGCAGTGAAACTCTTCCAACTTGAAGGATCTTCTCCACCTACATCAAAGACATTGAGGACAAGCCAGGACCAAGTTCTTGGGGTTCCAAGATGCCTTTTGGGGAGATGATGCTGGAGAAGAAGGACTGCGGGGGATGGGTGCACAGCGTGTCTTTCTCCCCAAGTGGCGACCAGCTGGCCTGGGTGGCTCACAACAGCATCATCAGTGTGGCCGATGCCACCAGGAACAAGGAGTACGTGGTTGATGTCACTTCAATAGTCCACTACATCTTCAATGTGCTCCTTACCATCAAATACAGCTTTACTCTTTTTAATGTTTCCTCCCTTCTTCACAGGACCAGTCAGCTGACTTTAAACACTCTTCCACTGCTCAGCATCCTCTATGTAGGCCCCGCCCACATTGTTGCTGCTGTAAGTACGTGGTTGCTGCTAGAAGTGTGTGTGTGTGTGTGTGTTGTGTGTGTGTGTGTGTGTGTGTGTGTGTGTTCCTGTATTTCTACCCTTCTTGAGACATCAACAAGGAAAAGTACCTTCCATATGAGGACCGGTGAACAAGTTAATGTGTGTGTGTGTGTGTGTGTGTGTGTGTGTGTGTGTGTGTGTGTGTGTGTGTGTGTGTGTGTGTGTGTGTGTGTGTGTGTGTGTGTGTGTGTGTGTGTGTGTGTGTGTGTGTGCGTGTTCTTGTATTTCTAACCTTCTTGAGACACCAACAAGGAAAAGTACTGTCCATATGAGGACCGATGAACAAGTTAGTGTGTGTGTGTGTGTGTGTGTGTGTGTGTGTGTGTGTGTGTGTGTGTGTGTGTGTGTGTGTGTGTGTGTGTGTGTGTGTGTGTGTGTGTGTGTGTGTGTGTGTGTGTGTGTGTACTCACACATATTTCACACAAGTCTTACAAGTACTCACACATACTTCACACAAGTCTTACACGTACTCACACATACTTAACACAGGTCTTACAAGTACTCACACATACTTCACACGAGTCTTACAAGTACTCACACACTTCACACGAGTCTTACAAGTACTCACACATACTTCACACAAGTCTTACAAGTACTCACATATACTTCACACAAGTCTTACAAGTACTCACATATACTTCACACGAGTCTTACAAGTTCTCACATATACTTCACACAAGTCTTACAAGTACTCACACATACTTCACACAAGTCTTACAAGTACTCACACATACTTCACACAAGTCTTACAAGTACTCACATATACTTCACACGAGTCTTACAAGTACTCACACATACTTCACACGAGTCTTACAAGTACTCACACATTCTTCACACAAGTCTTACAAGTACTCACATATACTTCACACGAGTCTTACAAGTACTCACATTTACTTCACACGAGTCTTACAAGTACTCACATATACTTCACACAAGTCTTACAAGTACTCACATATACTTCACACGAGTCTTACAAGTACTCACATATACTTCACACGAGTCTTACAAGTACTCACACATACTTCACACGAGTCTTACAAGTACTCACACATTCTTCACACAAGTCTTACAAGTACTCACATATACTTCACACGAGTCTTACAAGTACTCACATATACTTCACATTAGTCTTACAAGTACTCACATATACTTCACACAAGTCTTACAAGTACTCACATATACTTCACACAAGTCGTACAAGTACTCACACGTACTTCACACAAGTCTTACAAGTACTCACATATACTTCACACGAGTCTTACAAGTACTCACATATACTTCACACTAGTCTTACAAGTACTCACATATACTTCACACAAGTCTTACAAGTACTCACATATACTTCACACAAGTCTTACAAGTACTCACACGTACTTCACACAAGTCTTACAAGTACTCACATATACTTCACATGAGTCTTACAAGTACTCACATATACTTCACACTAGTCTTACAAGTACTCACATATACTTCACACAAGTCTTGCAAGTACTCACATATACTTCACACGAGTCTTACAAGTACTCACATATACTTCACACAAGTCTTACAAGTACTCACACATACTTCACACAAGTCTTACAAGTACTCACACATACTTCACGCGAGTCTTACAAGTACTCACACATTCTTCACACAAGTCTTACAAGTACTCACATATATTTCACACAAGTCTTACAAGTACTCACATATACTTCACACAAGTCTTACAAGTACTCACACGTACTTCACACAAGTCTTACAAGTACTCACATATACTTCACACGAGTCTTACAAGTACTCACATATACTTCACACGAGTCTTACAAGTACTCACACATTCTTCACACAAGTCTTACAAGTACTCACATATACTTCACACTAGTCTTACAAGTACTCACATTTACTTCACACAAGTCTTACAAGTACTCACATATACTTCACACAAGTCTTACAAGTACTCACACGTACTTCACACAAGTCTTACAAGTACTCACATATACTTCACACGAGTCTTACAAGTACTCACATATACTTCACACAAGTCTTGCAAGTACTCACACATACTTCACACGAGTCTTACAAGTACTCACACATTCTTCACACAAGTCTTACAAGTACTCACATATACTTCACACGAGTCTTACAAGTACTCACATATACTTCACATTAGTCTTACAAGTACTCACATATACTTCACACAAGTCTTACAAGTACTCACATATACTTCACACAAGTCTTACAAGTACTCACACGTACTTCACACAAGTCTTACAAGTACTCACATATACTTCACACGAGTCTTACAAGTACTCACATATACTTCACACTAGTCTTACAAGTACTCACATATATTTCACACAAGTCTTACAAGTACTCACATATACTTCACACAAGTCTTACAAGTACTCACACGTACTTTACACAAGTCTTACAAGTACTCACATATACTTCACACGAGTCTTACAAGTACTCACATATACTTCACACTAGTCTTACAAGTACTCACATATACTTCACACAAGTCTTGCAAGTACTCACATATACTTCACACGAGTCTTACAAGTACTCACATATACTTCACACAAGTCTTACAAGTACTCACACATACTTCACACAAGTCTTACAAGTACTCACACATACTTCACACGAGTCTTACAAGTACTCACACATTCTTCACACAAGTCTTACAAGTACTCACATATATTTCACACAAGTCTTACAAGTACTCACATATACTTCACACAAGTCTTACAAGTACTCACACGTACTTCACACAAGTCTTACAAATACTCACATATACTTCACACGAGTCTTACAAGTACTCACATATACTTCACACGAGTCTTACAAGTACTCACACATTCTTCACACAAGTCTTACAAGTACTCACATATACTTCACACTAGTCTTACAAGTACTCACATTTACTTCACACAAGTCTTACAAGTACTCACATATACTTCACACAAGTCTTACAAGTACTCACACGTACTTCACACAAGTCTTACAAGTACTCACATATACTTCACACGAGTCTTACAAGTACTCACATATACTTCACACAAGTCTTGCAAGTACTCACATATACTTCACACGAGTCTTACAAGTACTCACATATACTTCACACAAGTCTTACAAGTACTCACACGTACTTCACACAAGTCTTACAAGTACTCGCATATACTTCACACGAGTCTTACAAGTACTCACATATACTTCACACGAGTCTTACAAGTACTCACACATTCTTCACACAAGTCTTACAAGTACTCACATATACTTCACACGAGTCTTACAAATACTCACATATACTTCACACAAGTCTTACAAGTACTCACATATACTTCACACAAGTCTTACAAGTACTCACACATACTTCACACAAGTCTTACAAGTACTCACACGTACTTCACACGAGTCTTACAAGTACTCACATGTACTTCACACAAGTCTTACAAGTACTCACACGTACTTCACACAAGTCTTACAAGTACTCACATATACTTCACACGAGTCTTACAAGTACTCACATATACTTCACACGAGTCTTACAAGTACTCACACATTCTTCACACAAGTCTTACAAGTACTCACATATACTTCACACTAGTCTTACAAGTACTCACATTTACTTCACAGAAGTCTTACAAGTACTCACATATACTTCACACAAGTCTTACAAGTACTCACACGTACTTCACACAAGTCTTGCAAGTACTCACATATACTTCACACGAGTCTTACAAGTACTCACATATACTTCACACAAGTCTTACAAGTACTCACACATACTTCACACAAGTCTTACAAGTACTCACACATACTTCACACAAGTCTTGCAAGTACTCACATATACTTCACACAAGTCTTACAAGTACTCACATATACTTCACACAAGTCTTACAAGTACTCACACATACTTCACACGAGTCTTACAAGTACTCACATATACTTCACACTAGTCTTACAAGTACTCACACATACTTCACACAAGTCTTACAAGTACTCACACATACTTCACACGAGTCTTACAAGTACTCACATATACTTCACACAAGTCTTACAAGTACTCACACATACTTCACACAAGTCTTACAAGTACTCACATATACTTCACACGAGTCTTACAAGTACTCACATATACTTCACACGAGTCTTACAAGTACTCACATATACTTCACACAAGTCTTGCAAGTACTCACATATACTTCACACGAGTCTTACAAGTACTCACATATACTTCACACAAGTCTTACAAGTACTCACACATACTTCACACAAGTCTTACAAGTACTCACATATACTTCACACTAGTCTTACAAGTACTCACACATACTTCACACTAGTCTTACAAGTACTCACATATACTTCACACAAGTCTTACAAGTACTCATATATACTTCACACAAGTCTTACAAGTACTCACACGTACTTCACACAAGTCTTACAAGTACTCACATATACTTCACACGAGTCTTACAAGTACTCACATATACTTCACACTAGTCTTACAAGTACTCACATATACTTCACACAAGTCTTGCAAGTACTCACATATACTTCACACGAGTCTTACAAGTACTCACATATACTTCACACAAGTCTTACAAGTACTCACACATACTTCACACAAGTCTTACAAGTACTCACACATACTTCACACGAGTCTTACAAGTACTCACACATTCTTCACACAAGTCTTACAAGTACTCACATATATTTCACACAAGTCTTACAAGTACTCACATATACTTCACACAAGTCTTACAAGTACTCACACGTACTTCACACAAGTCTTACAAGTACTCACATATACTTCACACGAGTCTTACAAGTACTCACATATACTTCACACGAGTCTTACAAGTACTCACACATTCTTCACACAAGTCTTACAAGTACTCACATATACTTCACACTAGTCTTACAAGTACTCACATTTACTTCACACAAGTCTTACAAGTACTCACATATACTTCACACAAGTCTTACAAGTACTCACACGTACTTCACACAAGTCTTACAAGTACTCACATATACTTCACACGAGTCTTACAAGTACTCACATATACTTCACACAAGTCTTGCAAGTACTCACATATACTTCACACGAGTCTTACAAGTACTCACATATACTTCCCACAAGTCTTACAAGTACTCACACGTACTTCACACAAGTCTTACAAGTACTCACATATACTTCACACGAGTCTTACAAGTACTCACATATACTTCACACGAGTCTTACAAGTACTCACACATTCTTCACACAAGTCTTACAAGTACTCACATATACTTCACACGAGTCTTACAAATACTCACATATACTTCACACAAGTCTTGCAAGTACTCACATATACTTCACACGAGTCTTACAAATACTCACATATACTTCACACAAGTCTTACAAGTACTCACACATACTTCACACAAGTCTTACAAGTACTCACAAGTACTTCACACGAGTCTTACAAGTACTCACATATACTTCACACAAGTCTTACAAGTACTCACACGTACTTCACACAAGTCTTACAAGTACTCACATATACTTCACACGAGTCTTACAAGTACTCACATATACTTCACACGAGTCTTACAAGTACTCACACATTCTTCACACAAGTCTTACAAGTACTCACATATACTTCACACTAGTCTTACAAGTACTCACATTTACTTCACACAAGTCTTACAAGTACTCACATATACTTCACACAAGTCTTACAAGTACTCACACGTACTTCACACAAGTCTTACAAGTACTCACATATACTTCACACAAGTCTTACAAGTACTCACACATACTTCACACAAGTCTTACAAGTACTCACACATACTTCACACGAGTCTTACAAGTACTCACACATACTTCACACGAGTCTTACAAGTACTCACATATACTTCACACGAGTCTTACAAGTACTCACACATACTTCACACGAGTCTTACAAGTACTCACATATACTTCACACAAGTCTTACAAGTACTCACATATACTTCACACAAGTCTTACAAGTACTCACACGTACTTCACACAAGTCTTACAAGTACTCACATATACTTCACACGAGTCTTACAAGTACTCACATATACTTCACACGAGTCTTACAAGTACTCACACATTCTTCACACAAGTCTTACAAGTACTCACATATACTTCACACGAGTCTTACAAGTACTCACATATACTTCACACTAGTCTTACAAGTACTCACATTTACTTCACACAAGTCTTACAAGTACTCACATATACTTCACACAAGTCTTACAAGTACTCACACGTACTTCACACAAGTTTTACAAGTACTCACATATACTTCACACGAGTCTTACAAGTACTCACATATACTTCACACAAGTCTTGCAAGTACTCACATATACTTCACACGAGTCTTACAAGTACTCACATATACTTCACACAAGTCTTACAAGTACTCACACATACTTCACATGAGTCTTACAAGTACTCACACATACTTCACACGAGTCTTACAAGTACTCACATATACTTCACACAAGTCTTACAAGTACTCACACATACTTCACACGAGTCTTACAAGTACTCACATATACTTCACACAAGTCTTACAAGTACTCACATATACTTCACACAAGTCTTACAAGTACTCACATATACTTCACACAAGTCTTACAAGTACTCACACATACTTCACACAAGTCTTACAAGTACTCACACATACTTCACACAAGTCTTACAAGTACTCACATATACTTCACACGAGTCTTACAAGTACTCACACATACTTCACACAAGTCTTACAAGTACTCACATATACTTCACACAAGTCTTACAAGTACTCACATATACTTCACACGAGTCTTACAAGTACTCACATATACTTCACACTAGTCTTACAAGTACTCACATATACTTCACACAAGTCTTACAAGTACTCACACGTACTTCACACAAGTCTTACAAGTACTCACATATACTTCACACAAGTCTTACAAGTACTCACACGTACTTCACACAAGTCTTACACGTACTCACATATACTTCACACAAGTCTTACAAGTACTCACACGTACTTCACACAAGTCTTACAAGTACTCACATATACTTCACACGAGTCTTACAAGTACTCACATATACTTCACACTAGTCTTACAAGTACTCACATATACTTCACACAAGTCTTGCAAGTACTCACATATACTTCACACAAGTCTTACAAGTACTCACATATACTTCACACACGTCTTACAAGTACTCACATATACTTCACACAAGTCTTACAAGTACTCACACATACTTCACACAAGTCTTACAAGTACTCACACATACTTCACACAAGTCTTACAAGTACTCACATATACTTCACACGAGTCTTACAAGTACTCACATATACTTCACACGAGTCTTACAAGTACTCACATATACTTCACACAAGTCTTACAAGTACTCACACGTACTTCACACAAGTCTTACAAGTACTCACATATACTTCACACGAGTCTTACAAGTACTCACATATACTTCACACGAGTCTTACAAGTACTCACACATTCTTCACACAAGTCTTACAAGTACTCACATATACTTCACACTAGTCTTACAAGTACTCACATTTACTTCACACAAGTCTTACAAGTACTCACATATACTTCACACAAGTCTTACAAGTACTCACACGTACTTCACACAAGTCTTACAAGTACTCACATATACTTCACACGAGTCTTACAAGTACTCACATATACTTCACACAAGTCTTGCAAGTACTCACATATACTTCACACGAGTCTTACAAGTACTCACATATACTTCCCACAAGTCTTACAAGTACTCACACGTACTTCACACAAGTCTTACAAGTACTCACATATACTTCACACGAGTCTTACAAGTACTCACATATACTTCACACGAGTCTTACAAGTACTCACACATTCTTCACACAAGTCTTACAAGTACTCACATATACTTCACACGAGTCTTACAAATACTCACATATACTTCACACAAGTCTTGCAAGTACTCACATATACTTCACACGAGTCTTACAAATACTCACATATACTTCACACAAGTCTTACAAGTACTCACACATACTTCACACAAGTCTTACAAGTACTCACAAGTACTTCACACGAGTCTTACAAGTACTCACATATACTTCACACAAGTCTTACAAGTACTCACACGTACTTCACACAAGTCTTACAAGTACTCACATATACTTCACACGAGTCTTACAAGTACTCACATATACTTCACACGAGTCTTACAAGTACTCACACATTCTTCACACAAGTCTTACAAGTACTCACATATACTTCACACTAGTCTTACAAGTACTCACATTTACTTCACACAAGTCTTACAAGTACTCACATATACTTCACACAAGTCTTACAAGTACTCACACGTACTTCACACAAGTCTTACAAGTACTCACATATACTTCACACAAGTCTTACAAGTACTCACACATACTTCACACAAGTCTTACAAGTACTCACACATACTTCACACGAGTCTTACAAGTACTCACACATACTTCACACGAGTCTTACAAGTACTCACATATACTTCACACGAGTCTTACAAGTACTCACACATACTTCACACTAGTCTTACAAGTACTCACACATACTTCACACGAGTCTTACAAGTACTCACATATACTTCACACAAGTCTTACAAGTACTCACATATACTTCACACAAGTCTTACAAGTACTCACACGTACTTCACACAAGTCTTACAAGTACTCACATATACTTCACACGAGTCTTACAAGTACTCACATATACTTCACACGAGTCTTACAAGTACTCACACATTCTTCACACAAGTCTTACAAGTACTCACATATACTTCACACGAGTCTTACAAGTACTCACATATACTTCACACTAGTCTTACAAGTACTCACATTTACTTCACACAAGTCTTACAAGTACTCACATATACTTCACACAAGTCTTACAAGTACTCACACGTACTTCACACAAGTTTTACAAGTACTCACATATACTTCACACGAGTCTTACAAGTACTCACATATACTTCACACAAGTCTTGCAAGTACTCACATATACTTCACACGAGTCTTACAAGTACTCACATATACTTCACACAAGTCTTACAAGTACTCACACATACTTCACATGAGTCTTACAAGTACTCACACATACTTCACACGAGTCTTACAAGTACTCACATATACTTCACACAAGTCTTACAAGTACTCACACATACTTCACACGAGTCTTACAAGTACTCACATATACTTCACACAAGTCTTACAAGTACTCACATATACTTCACACAAGTCTTACAAGTACTCACATATACTTCACACAAGTCTTACAAGTACTCACACATACTTCACACAAGTCTTACAAGTACTCACACATACTTCACACAAGTCTTACAAGTACTCACATATACTTCACACGAGTCTTACAAGTACTCACACATACTTCACACAAGTCTTACAAGTACTCACATATACTTCACACAAGTCTTACAAGTACTCACATATACTTCACACGAGTCTTACAAGTACTCACATATACTTCACACTAGTCTTACAAGTACTCACATATACTTCACACAAGTCTTACAAGTACTCACACGTACTTCACACAAGTCTTACAAGTACTCACATATACTTCACACAAGTCTTACAAGTACTCACACGTACTTCACACAAGTCTTACACGTACTCACATATACTTCACACAAGTCTTACAAGTACTCACACGTACTTCACACAAGTCTTACAAGTACTCACATATACTTCACACGAGTCTTACAAGTACTCACACGTACTTCACACAAGTCTTACAAGTACTCACATATACTTCACACGAGTCTTACAAGTACTCACATATACTTCACACTAGTCTTACAAGTACTCACATATACTTCACACAAGTCTTGCAAGTACTCACATATACTTCACACAAGTCTTACAAGTACTCACATATACTTCACACAAGTCTTACAAGTACTCACATATACTTCACACAAGTCTTACAAGTACTCACACATACTTCACACAAGTCTTACAAGTACTCACACATACTTCACACAAGTCTTACAAGTACTCACATATACTTCACACGAGTCTTACAAGTACTCACATATACTTCACACGAGTCTTACAAGTACTCACACATTCTTCACACAAGTCTTACAAGTACTCACATATACTTCACACGAGTCTTACAAGTACTCACATATACTTCACACTAGTCTTACAAGTACTCACATATACTTCACACGAGTCTTACAAGTACTCACATATACTTCACACAAGTCTTACAAGTACTCACATATACTTCACACAAGTCTTACAAGTACTCACATATACTTCACACAAGTCTTACAAGTACTCACACATACTTGACACAAGTCTTACAAGTACTCACACATACTTCACACAAGTCTTACAAGTACTCACATATACTTCACACGAGTCTTACAAGTACTCACATATACTTCACACAAGTCTTACAAGTACTCACACATACTTCACACAAGTCTTACAAGTACTCACACATACTTCACACGAGTCTTACAAGTACTCACACATACTTCACACAAGTCTTACAAGTACTCACACATACTTCACACAAGTCTTACAAGTACTCACACATACTTCACACGAGTCTTACAAGTACTCACATATACTTCACACGAGTCTTACAAGTACTCACACATACTTCACACTAGTCTTACAAGTACTCACACATACTTCACACGAGTCTTACAAGTACTCACATATACTTCACACAAGTCTTACAAGTACTCACATATACTTCACACAAGTCTTACAAGTACTCACACGTACTTCACACAAGTCTTACAAGTACTCACATATACTTCACACGAGTCTTACAAGTACTCACATATACTTCACACGAGTCTTACAAGTACTCACACATTCTTCACACAAGTCTTACAAGTACTCACATATACTTCACACGAGTCTTACAAGTACTCACATATACTTCACACTAGTCTTACAAGTACTCACATTTACTTCACACAAGTCTTACAAGTACTCACATATACTTCACACAAGTCTTACAAGTACTCACACGTACTTCACACAAGTTTTACAAGTACTCACATATACTTCACACGAGTCTTACAAGTACTCACATA
The DNA here is from genome assembly GCF_033978785.1 of Entelurus aequoreus. NCBI lineage: Eukaryota > Metazoa > Chordata > Actinopteri > Syngnathiformes > Syngnathidae > Entelurus > Entelurus aequoreus. Next base: position 1,073,992 of record NC_084736.1, read on the forward strand.
TACTTCACACAAGTCTTGCAAGTACTCACATATACTTCACACGAGTCTTACAAGTACTCACATATACTTCACACAAGTCTTACAAGTACTCACACATACTTCACATGAGTCTTACAAGTACTCACACATACTTCAGACGAGTCTTACAAGTACTCACATATACTTCACACAAGTCTTACAAGTACTCACACATACTTCACACGAGTCTTACAAGTACTCACATATACTTCACACAAGTCTTACAAGTACTCACATATACTTCACACAAGTCTTACAAGTACTCACATATACTTCACACAAGTCTTACAAGTACTCACACATACTTCACACAAGTCTTACAAGTACTCACACATACTTCACACAAGTCTTACAAGTACTCACATATACTTCACACGAGTCTTACAAGTACTCACACATACTTCACACAAGTCTTACAAGTACTCACATATACTTCACACAAGTCTTACAAGTACTCACATATACTTCACACGAGTCTTACAAGTACTCACATATACTTCACACTAGTCTTACAAGTACTCACATATACTTCACACAAGTCTTACAAGTACTCACACGTACTTCACACAAGTCTTACAAGTACTCACATATACTTCACACAAGTCTTACAAGTACTCACACGTACTTCACACAAGTCTTACACGTACTCACATATACTTCACACAAGTCTTACAAGTACTCACACGTACTTCACACAAGTCTTACAAGTACTCACATATACTTCACACGAGTCTTACAAGTACTCACATATACTTCACACTAGTCTTACAAGTACTCACATATACTTCACACAAGTCTTGCAAGTACTCACATATACTTCACACAAGTCTTACAAGTACTCACATATACTTCACACAAGTCTTACAAGTACTCACATATACTTCACACAAGTCTTACAAGTACTCACACATACTTCACACAAGTCTTACAAGTACTCACACATACTTCACACAAGTCTTACAAGTACTCACATATACTTCACACGAGTCTTACAAGTACTCACATATACTTCACACGAGTCTTACAAGTACTCACACATTCTTCACACAAGTCTTACAAGTACTCACATATACTTCACACGAGTCTTACAAGTACTCACATATACTTCACACTAGTCTTACAAGTACTCACATATACTTCACACGAGTCTTACAAGTACTCACATATACTTCACACAAGTCTTACAAGTACTCACATATACTTCACACAAGTCTTACAAGTACTCACATATACTTCACACAAGTCTTACAAGTACTCACACATACTTGACACAAGTCTTACAAGTACTCACACATACTTCACACAAGTCTTACAAGTACTCACATATACTTCACACAAGTCTTACACGTACTCACACATACTTCACACGAGTCTTACAAGTACTCACATATACTTCACACAAGTCTTACAAGTACTCACACATACTTCACACGAGTCTTACAAGTACTCACATATACTTCACACAAGTCTTACAAGTACTCACATATACTTCACACAAGTCTTACAAGTACTCACATATACTTCACACAAGTCTTACAAGTACTCACACATACTTGACACAAGTCTTACAAGTACTCACACATACTTCACACAAGTCTTACAAGTACTCACATATACTTCACACAAGTCTTACACGTACTCACACATACTTCACACGAGTCTTACAAGTACTCACATATACTTCACACAAGTCTTACAAGTACTCACACATACTTCACACGAGTCTTACAAGTACTCACATATACTTCACACAAGTCTTACAAGTACTCACACATACTTCACACAAGTCTTACAAGTACTCACACATACTTCACACGAGTCTTACAAGTACTCACACATACTTCACACAAGTCTTACAAGTACTCACACATACTTCACACAAGTCTTACAAGTACTCACACATACTTCACACGAGTCTTACAAGTACTCACACATACTTCACACGAGTCTTACAAGTACTCACACATACTTCACACAAGTCTTACAAGTACTCACACATACTTCACACGAGTCTTACAAGTACTCACACATACTTCACACGAGTCTTACAAGTACTCACATATACTTCACACGAGTCTTACAAGTACTCACATATACTTCACACAAGTCTTACAAGTACTCACATATACTTCACACGAGTCTTACAAGTACTCACATATACTTCACACTAGTCTTACAAGTACTTACATATACTTACACAAGTCTTACAAGTACTCACACATACTTCACACGAGTCTTACAAGTACTCACACATACTTCACACGAGTCCTACAACTACACTTAGGCCCAGACCAATTGAAATGGAGTCCATTGTGGACTAGAGTCTGTCTTGCAGACTAACAAGTCAACGTGTGTGTCTTTCAGGGACATGACTGCTGTCCTTACCAGTTCTCCTACAAGGGAGCAGGTGGTCTGGAGTTTGTCAAGAAGCTGGACATTCCAAAACAGTCTTCCAAAAGTGGCATTTCAGCCATGCAGCACTTCAGGAACTTGGACAAGAAGGCGACTGACGACGACAGCAGCAACGAGTTGGGCACGCTTCACCAGAACAGCATCACGTAAGACCTCTTTCTACAAGAACTTTGTGGCCACTCGATTCATATTGTCATCTACCCTTTATATCATAATATAGATTTATATTGAAGTATTCTAGAGGAGTCAAATCAAATACATTTCATAAATAGTGTTTCAATTCAACTACAAGTTAAGAATTACAGTAGTACCACCCACTTTACGTGTGATTCAATCTCAATTGGAATTGTTTTACCAAAAGTTGGTCCTAACTTTCGTAGAAGGTCTCGGTTGTCAAAGCTGCAAGGGACTTGAGTAATGTCAAAAGTTTCTTAAGTGATAACTATGGTTTCTTGAGTAATGACAATAGTTTCTTAAGTGATAACTATGGTTTCTTGAGTAATGACAATAGTTTCTTAAGTGATAACTATGGTTTCTTGAGTAATGACAATAGTTTCTTAAGTGATAACTATGGTTTCTTGAGTAATGACAATAGTTTCTTATGTGATAACTAGGGTTTCTTGAGTAATGCCGATGGTTTCTTAAGTGATAACTATGGTTTCTTGAGTAATGTCAATAGTTTCTTAAGTAATAAAGATGGTTTCTTGAGTAATGTCAATAGTTTCTTGAGTGTTAACGATTGTTTCTTGAGTGATAACGATGGTTTCTTGATAAATGTCAATAGTTTCTTAAGTAATAACAATGGTTTCTTGAGTAATGTCAATATTTTAACTAATAACGATGGTTTCTTGAGTAATGTCAATAGTTTTAAGTAAGAACTGTGGTTTATTGAGTAATATCAATAGTTTAAGTTATAACTATGGTTTCTTGAGTAATGTCAATAGTTTAAGTAATAACTATAGTTTATTGAGTAATGTCAATGGTTTCCTAAGTGATAACTATGGTTTCTTGAGTAATGTCGATGGTTTCCTAAGTGGTCCCCAACCTTTTTGTAGCTGGGGACCGGTCAACGCTTGAAAATTTGTCCCATGGACCGAAGGGGTGGGGGGTTTAAAAAAAATTTTTTTTTCATAAAGAAATACAATCATATGTGCTTACGGACTGTATCCCTGCAGACTGTATTGATCTATATTGATATATAATGTATATATTGTGGTTTTTTTGTTGATTTAATCAAAAAAACAAAAAAAAGTTTATTTTTATTTATTTTTATTTTTTTTATTTCTTGCGCGGCCCGGTACCAATCGGTGGTTGGGGACCACTGGTTTAAGCAATAACTATGCTTAACAATGGCTTGAGTAATGTCAATGGTTTCCTAAGTGATAACTATGGTTTCTTGAGTAATGTCGATGGTTTCCCAAGTGATAACTATGGTTTCTTGAGTAATGTTGATGGTTTCTTGAGTGATAACTATGGTTTCTTGAGTAATGTTGATGGTTTCTTAAGTGATAACTATGGTTTCTTAAGTAATGTCAATAGATAAATATGGTTTCTTAAGCAATGTCGATAGTTTAAGCAATAACTTTGGTTTCTTGAGTAATGTCGATAGTTTTTTAAATGATAAATATGGTTTCTTGATTAATGTAGATGGTTCTTGAGTAATGTCGATGGTTTCTTGAGTCATGACTATGGTTTCTTGAGTATTGGCGATGGTTTCTTAAGTGATAAATATGGTTCCTTAAGTAAAAACTATGGCTTCTTGAGTAATGACGATGGTTTCTTAAGTCATAACCATGGTTTCTTGAGTAATGACGATGGTTTCTTAATTGATAAATATGGTTTCTTGACTAATGTCCTTGGTTTCTTGAGTGATAAATATGGTTTCTTGAGTCATGAGTATGGTTTCTTGAATATTGGCAATGTTTTTTTAAGTGATAAATATGGTTTCTTGAGTAATGTCAATAGTTTCTTGAGTGATAAATATAATTTCTTCAGTATTGTCGATAGTTTAAGTGATAACTATGGTTTCTTAAGTGATAACGATGGTTTCTTGAGTAATGTCAATAGTTAAAGTAATACCTATGGTTTCTTGAGTAATGTCAATAGTTTGAGTAATACCTATGGTTTCTTGAGTAATGTCAAAAGTTTGAGTAATACCTATGGTTTCTTGAGTAATGTCAATAGTTAAAGTAATACCTATGGTTTCTTGAGTAATGTCTATAGTTTAAGTACTGTATTTTCCGCACTATAAGGCACACCTAAAAACATCCAATTTCCTCAAAAGCTGACAGTGCGCCTTATAATCCGGTGCGCCTTATATATGGACCAATATTGAGCCTCAATAGGTCTCGCAACTACGGTAACTACGCCGACTTCATTTTCCCCCTTCTACGGCTGCTTACCGTAGAAGAAGAAGAAGCGCTTCTTCTTCTACGGGAGAAAATGAAGTCGGCGGCTGCTTACGTAGAAGAAGAACTTCTTCTTCTACAGGGGAAAATGAAGTCGGCGGCTGCTTACCGTAGAAGAAGAACATCTTAGGTCTCACAACTGTTGTGAGACCTAAACTTTATGTAAAGACCCAAAAATGGCTCTTATTAAAGGCCTACTGAAACCCACTACTACCGACCACGCAGTCTGATAGTTTATACATCAATGATGAAATCTTAACATTGCAACACATGCCAATACGGCCGGGTTAACTTATAAAGTGACATTTAAAATTTCCCGGGAAATATCCGGCTGAAACGTCGCGGTATGATGACGTATGCGCGTGACGTAGTCAGTTAAACGGAAGTTCTGGTACCCCGTAGAATCCTATACAAAAAGCTCTGTTTTCATTTCATAATTCACAATTCCACAGTATTCTGGACATCTTTTGCAATTTGTTTAATGAACAATGAAGGCTGCGAAGAAGACAGTTGTAGGTGGGATCGGTGTATTAGCAGCGGACTACAGCAACACAACCAGGAGGACTTTGTTGGAGAGCAGACTCGCTAGCCGGCGACCTCACCTTGACTTCCTACGTCTCCGGGCCGCCAAACGCATCGGGTGAAGTCCTTCGTCCTTCCGCCGATCGCTGGAACGCAGGTGAGCACGGGTGTTGATGAGCAGATGAAGGCTGGCTGGCGTAGGTGGAGAGCTAATGTTTTTAGCATAGCTCTTTGTGGTCCGGTTGCTAAGTAGGCTTCAATGGCGTCGTTAGCACAGCATTGTTAACCTTTGCCAACCTGGAAAGCATTAACCGTGTATTTACATGTCCACGGTTTAATAGTATTGTTGATTTTCTATCTATCCTTCCAGTCAGGGGTTTATTTTTTTGTTTCTATATGCAGTTAAAGCACGATGCTATCACGTTAGCTCGTAGCTAAAGCGTTTCGCCGATGTATTGTCGTGGAGATAAAAGGCACTGAATGTCCATTTCGCGTTCTCGACTCTCATTTTCAAGAGGATATAGTATCCGAGGTGGTTTAAAATACAAATCCGTGATCCACAATAGAAAAAGGAGAGAGTGTGGAATCCAATGAGCCAGCTTGTACCTAAGTTACAGTCAGAGCGAAAAAAAATATGTATTTCACTGCATTCTAGTCCGTCACTCTAACGTTCCTCGTCCACGAATCTTTCATCCTCGCTCAAATTAATGGGGTAATCTAGCTGCATTGAAAACAATAGGAAAATATGAGGGAGTGAACAACTGACAACGTCACGCTACTTCCGGTAGGGGCAAGGTTTTTTTTTATCAGAGACCAAAAGTTGCGAACTTTATCGACGTTGTTCTATACTAAATCCTTTCAGCAAAAATATGGCAATATCGCAAAATGATCAAGTATGACACATAGAATGGATCTGCTATTCCCGTTTAAATAAAACAATTTCATTTCAGTAGGCCTTTAAGAGACACGCTTACGACGCAGAGTTTAAACTCAAGGCGATCAGTCACGCAGTAGAACACGGGAATAGAGCAGCAGCGAGAGAATTTAATATTAACGATTCAATGGTGCGGAAGTGGAGGAAGCAACATGATGACCTGCGCCAAGTAAAGAAGACTAAACAGAGTTTCTGAGGGAACAAAGCTAGATGGCTATAGTTGGAGGACAAACTCGAACAGTGGGTTGTTGAACAGAGAGCAGCAAGTAGAAGTGTCAGTACAATCACTATTTGTTTTGTTGACATTCCCTTTAGCGCAGCTCCATCTAATGGAAGCATAACGTAACCCCAGCCTCTACTGTAGCGTCTATTCTATGCGCCTTATGATGCGGTGCGCCTTATATATGAACAAAGTTTTAAAATAGGCCATTCATTGAAGATGCGCCTTATAATCCGGTGCGCCTTATAGTGCGGAAAATACGGTAATAACTATGGTTTCTTGAGTAATGTCAATAGTTTAAGTAATAACTATGGTTTCTTGAGTAATGTCAATGTTTTTTTAATTGATAACTATGGTTTCTTGAGTAATGCCGATGGTTTCTTGAGTGATAAATATGGTTTCTCAAGTAATAAATATGGTTTCGTAAGTGATAAATATGATTTCTTGAGTGATAAATTTGGCTTCTTGAGTGATAAATATGGTTTCTTGAGTAATGATGATGGTTTCTTAAGTGGTAAAAATGGTTTCTTAAGTGGTAAATATGTTTTTTTAAGTGGTAAATATGGTTTCTTGAGTGATAAATATGATTTCTTGAGTAATGACGATGGTTTCTTGAGTGATATTGTAACTGCGATCTTGATCTTTCAGTCTTTCTTCAAAGCCTGTGGTCATGCAGTATTTGATGGTACGAAAGCAGATCGACCGTCAAATCATGAAGTTTGCTGAGGCTCAGATCTTTCTACACCACAACAGTCCAGTGAACACATTACTGAAAATACCGCACTGATTTACTTGTGGAGCTGGCACTCCTGCCTTACCTCACTTGTGAACATGACCTTAAGATACCTGAAGTCCACCACCTAGGACAGGAACTATCTTGCAACCTTAAGGGTACAATCCACCCTTGTCCGACTGAGGAGCCTGACATGAGACTTGGAAGTGCTGAGTCTTATCCCAGAAGCTTCACACTCAGCTGTGAATCGATCCAACCAACGCTGGAGGTCACAGCTTGAAGAGGTGATCAGGACCACATCTTCTGCAAACAGCAGAGATGAGATCCTAAGACCTGGTGCCAGGTGCACTTATGGACCTCCTCGTGTTCCAACATGGTGTCTGTTTTAGCTAGTCCACTAACCTAATGGGTTTAGACCGGGGAGGCCCTTCTTCTCCAATCCTGATTGGTTTGTCCTTGGAGACACTTGCTACATCACTACCTTTTTCCTGCTACCTTCACCTGTGTCTTTTCTTTCTGTGTTTGTTTGTCTTCTGCAGGCAGCTGTGTGCTCTAAAGGGAACATCCACTGTGGACAAGTACAGCAGTGTGGGTCTGGACGGAGCCATGGTCATCTGGGATTTTAAGGTACAGGAGATAAAAGACTTATTGTGTGCCTTCACAAAGTCATCTTGGAGAAAATGTACCACTGTGTTACACCCTCAATTTTCTAATTGAAAGTTTCCTGCTGAATGGTGACACCCAGGTTGGTCCACAGGCAAGACCCTTCGTCCGACATGTTGCACAACTTCAGATGTGACACACCGTATTATGGGACCACAGGGGATTTTAGTACTAGTCCTAGGACTAGTATGGTATATAGAGTGTACCATCACACAATATAGAATATACCATCACGCAATATAGAATACACCATCACACAATATAGAATGTACCATCATGCAATATAGAATGTACCATCACGCAATATAGAATGTACCATCACACAATATGGAATATACATCACACAATATAGAATATACCATCACACAATATAGAATATACCATCACACAATATAGAATATATACCATCACACAACATGGAATATACCATCACATCATATAGAATGTACCATCGCACAATATAGTATGTAACATTACACAATATAGAATGTACCATCACACGATTTAGAATGTACCATCACACAATTTAGAATGTACCATCACACAATATAGAATGTACCATCACACAATATAGAATGTAACATCACACAATATCGTATGTACCATTACACAATATAGAATGTACCATCAGACAATTTAGAATGTACCATCACACAATATAGAATGTACCATCACACAATATAGAATGTAACATCACACAATATAGTATGTACCATTACACAATATAGAATGTACCATCACACAATATATAATATACCATCACACAATATAGAATGTACCATCACACAATATAGAATGTACCATCACACAATATATAATATACCATCACACAATATAGAATATATACCATCACACAACATGGAATATAACATCACATAATATAGAATGTACCATCACACAATATAGAATGAACAATCACACAATATAGAATGTACCATCACACAATATAGAATGTACCATCACACAATATAGAATGAACAATCACACAATATAGAATATACCATGACACAATATAGAATGTACCATCACACAATATAGAATATACCATCACACAATATAGAATGTACCATCACACAATATAGAATATACCATCACACAATATAGAATGAACAATCACACAATATAGAATATACCATTAATTAGTATTGTGGTTGAAGTAAATGTGTATCATGAGTATTGTAATACTTAAAAGTACTACTTACTAAGGTGTACTCTCACATGTGTTCTTCATTTACAGCCCTGAAATAAAGACAGTGGTGGTCCTGCTTCGACAAATGAATACTGCAATACTCCAACACCAGAGTACTACAGTACTACAGTACTACAGTGCTACAGTACTACAGTACCTTGCTGTGGATTACAACTGCGGTACACAATTGGCTTTGATGAAGTAAAATGTGATCACAAATTGTCAATAAAAACTACATTTGAAACAACATGCAGTATTCTTGGTAGTATTTGAAGTATTAGTAGTCTGATAAGAGTAATACACATTTGAAGTACTTCAATATATGTATATTTAGTTGTAGAAATAGTTCAAGTTATTACTACATAAATAATACACATTTGAAGTACTTCAATATTTGTAAAAAGGACAAACTGTAAAAATTGATTGTTAATCTACTTGTTCATTTACTGTTAATATCTGCTTACTTTCTGTTTTAACATGTTCTATCTACACTTCTGTTAAAATGTAATAATCACTTGTTATTCTCTTCTTTGAGACTTTACATTAGTTTTGGATGATACCACACATTTAGGTATCGATCCGATACCAAGTAGTTACAGGATCATACATTGGTCATATTCAAAGTCCTCATGTGCCCAGGGACGTATTTCTTGTATTCATATTATATACATATTAAAAATGAAAGAACATTTTGTGATGCCAAAAAATATCAATGTAATCATAGTAGTATCGATTAGATGCGCTCTTGTACTTGGTATAATTACAGTGGATGTCAGGTGTAGATCCACTCATGGCATTTGGATTAATCGACATGATGTAAAATAATTATTAACAGTACAGTACAATGACAGTTATATTGTGGTACAGTACAGTTACAGTACAATAGTACTACAGTAGAATGATAGTACAGTTACAGTTATACTGTAAGTACGGTTACAATAGAGTAGTACTACAGTAGAATAGCACAGCTACAGTACAATACAGTTACACTGTAGTAAAGTACAGTTACAATAGAGTAGTACTACAGTAGACTTATAGTACAGTTATAGTTATACTGTAGTAAAGTACTGTTACAGTAGAGTAGTACTACAGTAGAATGATAGTACAGTTACAGTACAATACATTTACACTGTAGTAAAGTACAGTTAAAATAGTGTAGTACTACAGTAGAATGATGGTACAGTTAGTTATACTGTAATAAGTACAGTTACAATAGAATAGTACTACAGTCGAATGATATTACAGTTACAGTACAATACAGTTACATTGTAGTAAAGTACAGTTACAATAGAGTAGTACTACAGTAGAATTATAGTACATTTATAGTTATACTGTAGTAAAGTACTGTTACAGTAGAGTAGTACTCAGTAGAATGATAGTACAGTTACAGTACAATAAATTTACACTGTAGTAAAATACAGTTAAAATAGTGTAGTACTACAGTAGAATGATGGTACAGTTACAGTTATACTGTAGTAAAGTACAGTTACAATAGAATAATACTACAGTAGAATGATAGTACAGTTACAGTACAATACATTTACACTGTAATAAAGTACAGTTACAATAGAGTAGTACTACAGTAGAATGATAGTACAAATACACTGTGGTAAAGTACAGTTACAATAAAGTATTACTACAGTAGAATGATAGTACACATACACTGTAGTAAAGTACAGTTACAATAGAGTAGTACTAGAGTAGAATGATAGTACAGTTAGTTACACTGTAGTAAAATGCAGTTACAATAGAGTAGTGCTACAGTAGAATGATAATACAGTTACAGTACAAAACATTTACACTGTAGTAAAGTACAGTTACAATAGAGTAGTACTACAGTAGAATGATAGTACAGTTACAGTAGAATGATAGTACAGTTACAGTTACACTGTAGTAAAGTACAGTTACAATAGAGTAGTGCTACAGTAGAATTATAGTGCAGTTACAGTACAATACAGTTCCAATGTAGTAAAGTACAGTTACAATAGAGTAGTATTACAGTAGAATGATAGTACAGTTACAGTTACACTGTAGTAAAGTACAGTTACAAGAGTAGTAGTACTATTACAGCTATAATATTATATTCATAATATTAATACTATAATACTATAGCAGTAGTAATACTATAATATAATATGCATGTTCATGTGTGTGTGTGTGTGTGTGTGTGTGTGTGTGTGTGCGTGTGCGTGTGTGCAGTAGTATTTGTCAGGAAGAAGTGTAGTAGTATTTGTCAGGAAGAAGTACAGTACTATTTGTCAGGAAGAAGTGTAGTAGTATTTGTCAGGAAGAAGTGTAGTAGTATTTTTCAGGAAGAAGTGTAGTACTATTTGTCAGGAAGAAGTGTAGTAGTATTTGTCAGGAAGAAGTGTAGTAGTATTTGTCAGGAAGAAGTGTAGTACTATTTGTCAGGAAGAAGTGTAGTAGTATTTGTCAGGAAGAGGTGTAGTAGTATTTGTCAGGAAGAGGTGTAGTAGTATTTGTCAGGAAGAAATGTAGTAGTATTTTTCTTTCTTTCCTCGGCTTCACTGCCCTCAGCGTGCGTCTCACCTCATGCTTCTCCACTTTGAGAAAGTAAGTGCTGTAGGCTGAAAGATGTGGTGTGGCTGTTGTGACAGTCTCCAGCTGTCGTGCGGGTTTGCAGGACCACCAAGAAAGGACATTGTCACGAGCAGGGTTGACTTTGTTTTTTTAATTCAATAAACCTCAGTGTCGGTCGCTTTTCAGCTCCGGCTCCACCTGTTCCCTCCTCCGCTTCTGCTTTTCAGCCTTCCGCGTCGTCGGCTCCCTCTTGCTCTCTGCCTCTTGCGCTCAGCATCCGCTTCTCGCTCAGCTGCGTGTCTTGCTGCTGACTCTTCTCTCCGTTCAGCCTTCCACGTCATCTCCGTCTCGCTCTCGGTCGCTTCCGCTCTGCATCCACTGCTGGCTCTCCAACTCTCTCTCTGTCTCTCTCGGCTGTCACGCTTTTATACACAGAGAGGAGATTACCTGATTGTGCCAAGCTGCCCGATCCACGCACCTGCAGTCCATTTGGACGCGGGTCCGCCGGCCACGCCTTCTCGCTGCCATCTTGGAGTGTGCTTTGCCTCGTTGCCGGACTGCCGGCCCCGCCTCCCCACAGTCCTCCATCGCCGTACGTAAGCCGGGCTTCCGACCGGCTGAGCCTACTCCCCCCGAGCCCCCATTTCGAGGGAGCGGGAAGTGGGGACGGCCAGGTCCCCCTGTGGCCCCGGTCTTCTCCTCCTCTGTGTCCTTTTCTTCTTCTGTGTCCTTTTCTTTTTCTTCATCTGTACCTTTTCTTTCTTCTTCTGTATCTTTTCCTTCTTTTTCTGTATCCTTTTCTTCTTCTTCTGTACTTTGTTTACCTTTGTCTTTTTCTTTGTCTTTGTCTTCTTTGTCTTTTTCTTTGTCTTTTTCTTCTTCTTGTTTGTCTTCTTCTTCTTCTTTGTCTTTTCCTTCTTCTTTGTCTTTTTCTTGTTCTTCTTCTGTATCTTTTCCTTGTTGAGCACACCTATGGTTTTCCTCCCGTGCTTCTTCTTCTACTCGTTCGGGGGGGCCACTCGCCGCTCCCCCCCCCCCTCCCCCCAATCTGGTCCGCCTATGCTTGCAAGAGCCGACTTTGCGGTCGGCTGCTTGCCGCGAGCTTCGTGAGCGAGGCTATGATAGCCCACAGGGGATCTTCCTCCCCCGCCTCTGGTGGTCCTTCCCGGTTGGGCGCCAAATGTGACAGTCTCCAGCTGTCGTGCGGGTTCGCAGGACCACCAAGGAAGGACATTGTCACGAGCAGGGTTGACTTTGTTTTACAAACCCCGTTTCCATATGAGTTGGGAAATTGTGTTAGATGTAAATATAAACGGAATACAATGATTTGCAAATCATATTCAACCCATATTCAGTTGAATATTTGATGTTCAAACGTTTTTGCAAATAATCATTAACTTTAGAATTTGATGCCAGCAACACGTGACAAAGAAGTTGGGAAAGGTGGCAATAATTACTGATAAAGTTGAGGAATGCTCATCAAACACTTATTTGGAACATCTCACAGGTGAACAGGCAAATTGGGAACAGGTGGGTGCCATGATTGGGTATAAAAGTAGATTCCATGAAATGCTCAGTCATTCACAAACAAGGATGGGGCGAGAGTCACCACTTTGTCAACAAATGCGTGAGCAAATTGTTGAACTGTTTAAGAAAAACCTTTCTCAACCAGCTATTGCAAGGAATTTAGGGATTTCACCATCTACGGTCCTTAATATCATCAAAGGGTTCAGAGAATCTGGAGAAGCATAATATAAGTATAATAATATGTATATACATAAGTATAATAATATTTATATACATTAGTATAATAATATACTAACATAAGTATCATAATATATTCATACACATAAGTATAATAATATACTAACATAAGTATGATAATATACTCATATATATAAGTATACTAATATACTAACATAAGTATGATAATATATTCATATACATAAGTATAATACAAAAGTATAATAACATATTAAAATACATAAGTATAATAATATACTAACATAAGTATAATAATATACTAACATAAACATAATAATATAGTATCATAAGCATAATAATATATTCATATATATGAGTATGATAATATACTAACATAAGTATAATAATACATTCATATACATAAGTATAATAATATACTAACATAAGTATAATAATATATTCCTATATTAAGTATAATAATATATTCCTATATTAAGTATAATAATAATATACTAACATAAGTATAATAATATACTAACATAAGTATAATAATATATTAACACAATTTTAATAATATTTATATACATGAGTATAATAATATACTAACACACAAGTATAAAAATATATTCATATACATAAATAATAAATAAATACATAATTTTAATAATATTTATATACATAAGTATAATAATATACTAGCATAAGTATGATAATATATTCATACACATAAGTATAATAATATACTAACATAAGTAAAATAATATATTCACATACATAAGTATAATAATATACTAACATAAGTATACTAATAAATTAATATACATAAGTGTAATAACATATGCATATGCATAAGTATAATACTATACTAACATAAACATAATAACATATTCATATACATAAGTATAATAATATACTAACATAAGTATAATAATATATTCATATATATGAGTATAATAATATACTAACATAAGTATAATAATATACTAACATAAGTATAACAATATATTTATATACATAAGTATAATGATATACTAAAATAAGTATAATAATACATTAACATAAGTATAATAATATATTAACATAAGTATAATAATAGGCAGTGCGGTGGCAGAGGGGTTAGTGCGTCGGCCTCACAATACGAAGGTCCTGAGTAGTCGTGAGTTCAATCCCGGCCTCGGGATCTTTCTGTGTGGAGTTTGCATGTCCTCCCCGTGACTGCGTGGGTTCCCTCCGGGTACTCCGGCTTCCTCCCACCTCCAAAGACATGCACCTGGGGATAGGTTGATTGGCAACACTAATTGGCCCTAGTGTGTGAATGTGAGTGTGAATGTTGTCTGTCTATCTGTGTTGGCCCTGCGATGAGGTGGCTACTTGTCCAGGGTGTACCCCGCCTTCCGCCCGATTGTAGCTGAGATAGGCTCCAGCAACCCCGAAGGGAATAAGCGGTAGAAAATGGATGGACGGATGGAAGTATAATAATATTTCTATAAATGAGTATAATAATATACTAACACACATAAGTATAAAAATATATTCATATACTTAAGTATAATAATATACTAACATAAGTATAATAATATATTCATATACATAAGTATAATAATATTTTCATATACATAAGTATAATAATATACTAAAATAAGTATAATAATATATTCATATACATAAGTATAATAATGTACTAACATAACTATAATAATATACTAACATAAACATAATAACATATTCATATACATGAGTATAATAATATACTAACATAAGTATAATAATATATTTATATACATAAGTATAATAATATACTAACATAAGTATAATAATATATTCATATACATAAGTGTAATAATATATTCATATACATAATTATAATAATATACTAACATAAGTATAATAATATACTAACATAAACATAATAACATATTCATATATATAAGTATAATAATATACTAACATAAGTATAACAATATACTAACATAAACATAATAACATATTCATATACATGAGTATAATAATATACTAACATAAGTATAATAATATATTTATATACATAAGTATAATAATATACTAACATAAGTATAATAATATATTCATATACATAAGTATAATAATATATTCATATACATAAGTATAATAATATACTAACATAAGTATAATAATATACTAACATAAACATAATAACATATTCATATATATAAGTATAATAATATACTAACATAAGTATAATAATATACTAACATAAACATAATAACATATTCATATACATGAGTATAATAATGACCCATGTTGTCAATGTGAAGCCTCCCTGGCTGCAGGCTTCAGTGAGATCTGTAATGAGCTTCATAGCTTCATCCTCTGTTGACAATGCTTGGGGACGATCCGGCGCCAAAGAGGTGAACTTTCATCCTGTAAACTTTAAGCGGTTTGCTGATGTCACCCTCTGGCCACCACAAAAACCTCAGGAAGTCTCTGTCCTTTTTATCAACATTTACTTAGTAAAACATTGCCTCAATGTCTGCCATCACTGCAATTTGTTCCTGGCGAAACCTAAATAGCACTCCAATGAGGGTGTTCGTTAAGTCTGGCCCTTGGAGTAGCTCCTTGTTCAGAGATGTTACTTGAAATGAGGACGTGCAAACGAACACCGCCCTCAGTTTGAGCTTCCGCTTGTGGCGAACGCCATGATGCGGGATATACCACATCCGTCCATCCTCTCTGTGAAGCTGCTGAGGTGGAACATTTTCCACATAACTCTTTCAGAGATTGTCCTTAGTTCCAGTGAAAGGAACTTTGAATGCTCCAGGATACCAAAACATTTTGGACAATTCCATGGGATGGCACTTCAAGTTCATATGTGAGTAAAGGCAGGACGCCAAATACTTTTGGCAATATAGTGTATGTGAACCCTTTCAAGTCTCCAACCTCCAGTCCTCTGACCTCATAGGTCTTCGCAGGCTTTTCCTGTCCCATTGTTCGCAAAATAATTTGTGTTTTGCGTCCTTTCACATTCAGTTTGTTCATTAGATTCTCCGTGCAAAATGTTGCTGTGCTGCCTGGATCAAGGAAGGCATAGGTCTGAACATACCTGTTCCCTTTCCCCGCTTTAACTCTAACTGGAACGATTGCAAGTGCACAGTCTTTCCTGGCCCCGGTTGCATCACCGGCTGAAACAAGAGCACTGCTTACAGGGGTTTCTTCTGTCTCAGCAGTAGGCTTTGCTTCATCAACCAAAACAATATCCTTGCCTTCTTAAAAATTCAACCTTTTTGTCATGTGACTGTGTTTTGAATTGTGAGCAGTCAGTCAGAGCATGTTTGCCATGACAATATCCACATAATTGGATGCTAACACTGGGTGTGGTTTGAGCAGGTTGTTGTGGAACAGATGATTGTTTTACAGTGCATCCTGCTGGCTCTGTATTCACAGCTACTGAAGTAGCAAAGCTGCTGTTTCTGCCTCTGATTGGTTTTAGTTCACTTTTGCTTCTTGGGAGAGGCCTTTCTGTTGTTATTTGGTCCTGAATGTCTCCAAACAACGGATCCAAAATCTTGGCATGTTTTTCCCAAAAAATCTACAAAGTTGTTAAATCTGATTCTCCTGCCAGTTCTCTGTTGTGTCTCATAAACTGTGCTTCGCCACTTGTCTCTGAGTTTGTAGGGTAGTTTGGATGCAATTAGCCTTAGGTTCGATGGGATATCAAGTTCCTCCAAATACTGTAAATCTTGCATTACTTTACAGCATCCTACAATCCATATGCATGCAGCATTTATCCATTCTCAGCTTTAATCGCTTCCCAATTCAAGGCTTTTCCCAAGTAAGCTCTCAAAATTTTCATCTAATTTCCAAAGTGTTCTTTTAAGAGGCGCCTTGCTTCTGTCACAGTCCGGGCGCGCGTCAGTGCGCATTCATCTGTGCACTGCACCGAGCGCAGCTCCAAGAGCGCGCAAAGCGTGCCCCAGACCAGCGGCAGCGAACAGCTGCAATCAATCACCGGCAATCAGCACACCTAGGACTGATGAGTGCGAGCTGAATAAAGATCAGTGGACCCAAGGATCCTTGCCGGAACATAATCTTCTGTTGGCGAACAGTAAGCGATCATCGTGCCTTAAGCAATCTTGGTCTCTGTCTCTGTTTTTGTTCCCCCGTCATTTTAATTGTCTCTTGTCCACCTTGTCGATCCTACTGCTGACCTCCATTCCCATATTGACGTTGCTGTGTGTCTCGTCATTCCTCGTTCCTCCCCCTGCTTCCGGGACTGCCTCTTGGATCTCGAACTCCAGCTTGGACACGGCCCTCTTGACGCCTCTCTCTCAGCCTCACGGACCTCCCACTTGTCTCACGGACCTTCCTCTGCCTTGTCCCCGCTCTCGATTCAACACTACGGTAAAACACTCAAGTAATTCCCACACCTAGTCTACACCACACACTCTTGGATATTAGTCCACACTCCACTTCCTTAGTTTGTATTATTGATGTTTAATTATTATATTTATATATATATATATATATATATATATATATATATATATATATATATATATATATATATATATATATATATATATATATATATATAATAAAGCATAGAGCTTTACTGCCCCCTTGTGGAACTGTGCCGTCACAACTCCCTCCAACCACAACAGCTTCATTATAGCCCCTACTGGCTTCCATGTGCAAACAGCTGCGGACCAAGTCTCTTGGCAAACCAGAGGTAAACTGCTCAAGGTAGTAGAGTCGGTCTTGATTATTATCAGTCTTGTCTTCAATCAAGTGTTCAAATGCATGGATAAAAGACTGATATGCCAGTGGGTTACCATCAAACACAGAAATCTCTCTTGCTGGTAGTAGAGACAGTTTTTGCTGTGAGACAATTAGTTCTGCAATGTCATTTTGTCTTTGAATAACCGTTTCCAAGTTATCCTGAGCAGCATTAATAACCACATTGTCTTGTGCAGAGTGATTTATTATTTGAGTCTGATTTACACTCTGGGTCTTGTGTTTTTCAGTTGCGTTTTTGTTTTGACGTTTATTTAGATCTTCTGATGTGTTGGTGTTCCTTTTAAGTAAAGGTCTGTGGAGACTTGAGATGGTTTAGTGAAGTGGGTTTTTGGGTATTGCACCGAACTCCATAGAGTCCACATTGCTCTCCATAGTTTCTCTTTCATGGTGAAAATCATAATACTCAGTCATGGGTTCCTGAGCCACCTCATTACTTTTATGAATTAAATCACTTCGAAGGATTTGTATTTTAGCAGTTGATGCTGCGAGGTCTGCTTCCAACTCCATTTGCTCCATCTTTGCTTTAAGTTTTGTTTCCTCCAGTTGCAAGGTGAGTTTTTCCTTCAGTGCAGCAGCTCGAGTCATTGCAGCAGCCTGTTCCGCTTTGGCTTTTTTGACTTCTGAGGATACTGAGGAAGATCTAGAGGCTTTTGATCCAGTGGCAGACTTTGATTTGTGAGATGTATTTGATATGCTGTCCAGTGGTCCAATTTTGGATTGGGCAATTTCTCTTTTCCATGTTTCAACGTCTTTCATGAAATAAGTTAAAATTATTTATTCTGGGTTCATACCAGTCATAATAATCATTTTCCTTTTCCTACTCTGATTTAATTTGCGCTTATTTCATTGTTTAGTTCATTCATCCTGTTTTATTGCATTCAACATATTCATATACATGAGTATAAAAACTACTTAATTTAAGTGTTGTTGAGTATTAATACACACATTTATTTGTCCTCCTGGCAGGACTTTGCTCCACTTCTTCGTTACACAAACAAATCACGTAATCATTGACTATCCTGCTCTTTACTAAACACAATCATGAATATGAATTATTTTAAGTGTACTGTCTCTTTAATGAACACTGACAGTTCCTGTTCAGTTACAGCAGTGTCCACTAGAGGGTATATAGAGGGGCGGTATAGCTCGGTTGGTAGAGTGGCCGTGCCAGCAACTTGAGGGTTCCAGGTTCAATCCCCGCTTCCGCAATCCTAGTCACTGCCGTTGTGTCCTTGGGCAAGACACTTTACCCACCTGCTCCCAGTGCCACCCACACTGGTTTAAATGTAACTTAGATAATGGGTTTCACTATGTAAAAGCGCTTTGAGTCACTAGAGAAAAGCGCTATGTAAATATAATTCACTTCACTTCACTTCACTAGAGGGTACTAAAGTATACTGTCTCTTTAATAAACACTGACACATCCTGTTCAATTACAGGAGTGTCCACTAGAGGGTACTAAAGTGTACTGTCTCTTTAATAAACACTGACAGTTCCTGTTCAGTTACAGGAGTGTCCACTAGAGGGTACTAAAGTGTACTGTCTCTTTAATGAACACTGACAGTTCCTGTTCAGTTACAGGAGTGTCCACTAGAGGGTACTAAAGTGTACTGTCTCTTTAATAAACACTGACAGTTCCTGTTCAAGGCAAGGCAAGGCAAGGCAACTTTATTTGTATAGCGCTTTTCATACACAAGGCAGACTCAAAGTGCTTCACAGACAACAAAGTGAAATGAAAGAAAATAAAAGCAAAATTAAAATGCAGACAATAAAAATAAAAACAGTGCAGACGTTAAAAGTTAAAAGATTAAAAGATTTAGCTGAAAGCTAAGGTGAACATAAAAGTCTTCAGTCTAGTTTTAAAAGTAGTGAGAGTTGGGGAGAGTCTGACATCTTCAAGAAGTTTATTCCAGCTATTTGTTGCATAGTGACTGAATGATGATCTCCCTTGATTTGAGTTTACTCTTGGAACCGCTAACAGATTGGTCTCAGAAGATCTTAGTGATCTAGAGGGCTTATATAGTGGGAGCATATCAGTGATATACTTGGGCCCTAGACCATGTAGTGATTTATATGTGAGCAGGAGGATTTTGAAATATATTCTCTGATGTACAGGGAGCCAATGTAAGGATTTAAGAATTGGTGTAATGTGCTCACATTTTTTGGTCTTTGTTAGAACTCTAGCAGCAGCGTTCTGAACAAGCTGTAGCTGCCTGACAGTTTTTTTGGGAAGACCTGCAAGTAGACCATTACAATAGTCTAGCCTACTGGTAATAAAGGCATGTACAAGTTTTTCAAAGTCTTGAGCTGACATGAGCCCTCTAAGTCTTTTTACATTTTTGAGGTGATAGTAGGCCGATTTTGTTACTGATTTGATGTGACTGTCGAAATGTAAATCAAAATCTAAAATAACCCCAAGATTTCTGGCTTTATTTGAGGTTTTCAGGGACAGTGATTGAAGGTGTTGGATGACTTTAAACCTTTCTTTTTTAGCACCAAAAACAATTATCTCAGTTTTATCTTCATTTAGTTGTAGGAAATTTTGGCACATCCAGTATTTGACTTGCTCAATGCACTGGCACAGAAGATCTATGGGGCGATAGTCAGTTACAGGAGTGTCCACTAGAGGGTACTAAAGTGTACTGTCTCTTTAAAGGCCTACTGAAATGAATTTTTTTTTATTTAAACGGGAATAGCAGATCCATTCTATGTGTCATACTTGATCATTTCGCGATATTGCCATATTTTTGCTGAAAGGATTTAGTAGAGAAAATCGACGATAAAGTTCGCAACTTTTGCTCGCTGATAAAAAAAAAAGCCTTGCCTGTACCGGAAGTAGCGTGACGTCACAAGCGGTAGTGCTGCTCACAATTCCCCGTTGTTTACAATGGAGCGAGAGAGATTCGGACCGAGAAAGTGACGATTACCCCATTAATTTGAACGAGGATGAAAGATTCGTAGATGAGGAACGTTACAGCGAAGGACTTGAGAGGCAGTGATGGACGTATCTTTTTTCGCTCTGACCGTAACTTAGGTACAAGCTGGCTCATTGGATTCCACACTCTCTCCTTTTTCTATTGTGTATCACAGATTTGTATTTTAAACCATCTCAGATACTATATCCTCTTGAAAATGAGAGTCGAGAACGCGAAATGTACATTCACAGTGACTGAACATGTAAATACACGATTAATAATTCAGCTTTGCAAAGCTAAAAAAATAGAAGCTAACCTAGCTACGTAGCCAACTTGATAGCAGCAGTCTCAATTGCAGATAGAAACTAAATTAAAAAAAAACCTGACTGGATGGATAGACAGAAGATCAATAATACTATTAAACCATGAACATGTAAATACACGATTAATAATATTCCGCTTGGCGAAGCTAAAAAAACAGAAGCTAACCTAGCTGCGTAGCCAACGCGATAGCATAGCAATCTCAAATGCAGATAGAAACTAAATTTAAAAAAAACCCTGACTGGATGGATAGACAGAAGATCAATAATAATATTAAACCATGAACATGTAAATACACGATTAATAATATTCCGCTTGGCGAAGCTAAAAAAAACAGAAGCTAACCTAGCTGCGTAGCCAACGTGATAGCATAGCAGTCTCAAAAACAGATAGAAACTAAATAAAAAAAAAACCCTGACTGGATGGATAGACAGAAGATCAATAATACTATTAAACCATGAACATGTAAATACACGATTAATAATATTCTGCTTGGCGAAGCTAAAAAAACAGAAGCTAACCTAGCTGCGTAGCTAACTTAGATGCGGCGGCGGGCGTTGTACGCTTTTGACGACACCCCGGCCGCCATCAGAGTCGGCAAGAAACATATATTTCCCCAAAGTTACGTACGTCACATGCACATATCGACACGCACGTATGGGCAAGCGATCAAATGTTTGGAATCCAAAGCTAGACTCACCGTAGTGCGTCTGTTATCCTGCTCAAAACACAACACAACCTCCTGGTGTTGGTGTTGCTGTAGTCTGCCGCTCCACCGATCGCACCTACAACTTTCTTATTTGCAGTCTCCATTGTCCATTAAACAAATTGCTCAATCGCTTTATTAACAAGCGGTAACTGGTTGTAGTTCAAAAAGTAACGCACACACATACACGAGCTGCTGTTAGCCAAAAGTCACGCTCACACACACTCAAGTTCTCTGCCAACTCACTCGCGCATGCGCGTTCCCCAAACCCTTAAAGACACAGTACACTAATGCAAATATCACAGATATTACAGTATTGTACTTAGCCGCTAAGACACCGATCGATCCCACCTACAACGTTCTTCTTTGCAGTCTCCATTGTTCATTAAACAAATTGCAAAAGATTCACCAACACAGATGTCCAGAATACTGTGGAATTTTGTCGAAGAAAACAAGAGGCTTTTCTATCGGGTCCGATGGGGTCCAACCACTTCCGTTGCTTTCGTGACGTCACGCGCATAAATCATATCCAAAGGAGTTTTTCAACCGGAAGTGTGGCGGGAATTTTAAAATTGCACTTTATAAGTTAACCCGGCCGTATTGGCATGTGTTGCAATGTTAAGATTTCATCATTGATATATAAACTATCAGACTGCGTGGTTGGTAGTAGTGGGTTTCAGTAGGCCTTTAATAAACACTGACAGTTCCTGTTCAGTTACAGGAGTGTCCACTAGAGGGTACTAAAGTGTACTGTCTCTTTAATAAACACTGACACATCCTGTTCAATTACAGAAGTGTCCACTAGATGGTACTAAAGTGCACTGTCTCTTTAATAAACACTGAGAGTTCCTGTTCAGTTACAGGAGTGTCCACTAGAGGGTACTAAAGTGTACTGTCTCTTTAATAAACATTGAGAGTTCCTGTTCAGTTAGAGGAGTGTCCACTTGAGGGTACTAAAGTGTACTGTCTCTTTAATAAACACTGACAGTTCCTGTTCAGTTACAGGAGTGTCCACTAGAGGGTACTAAAGTGTACTGTCTCTTTAATAAACACTGACAGTTCCTGTTCAGTTACAGGAGTGTCCACTTGAGGGTACTAAAGTGTACTGTCTCTTTAATAAACGCTGCGAGTTCCTGTTCAGTTACAGGAGTGTCCACTAGAGGGTACTAAAGTGTACTGTCTCTTTAATAAACACTGAGAGTTCCTGTTCAGTTACAGGAGTGTCCACTCCATGGTACTAAAGTGTACTGTCTCTTTAATAAACACTGAGAGTTCCTGTTCAGTTACAGGAGTGTCCACTAGAGGGTGCTGCAGGAAAGTGTTCACAACAACAAAAACATTATTAAAAATAGCAACAACAATACTCACTAGCATAAATGTTGCTAAACAACTTGGTAGCTTTTAGACACTAGACACAAATGTTGATGCTAATTTGTGGCTATTAGCTAGCATGCTAAATGCTATCTTACAACCTGTATTTATGTCCAATATATGTGAAGAAACATTGGATTTAACCAGGGGTTAAGAAGAGGGTCCAAAGGACGAGATGAAGGTCTCATCTTCTGGACAATACCCTCCACTTGGTTATTGGTAGTATTGGTCAACTCAGAGCTGAAGCCACCTTCTGGACCTGAACCTCAGCTGATGATGTCCAGGAGCAGAGAGGGAGGAGCAGATGTTGTCTGCCTTTGAAGTGAAGAATGCCATGAAGTAATTTCACTCCTGCTCGGATTCATTATTGCAAGCATTGGTTTTTGGTTGGATCCATGTATTCACTGTGGAAGAAGTTGTTGTTCATTGCGTTAGAATGCTTTTATGATCTGCAATACTTCGTGTTCCTGACTAGAAGCTTTGATGTTCCCTATGCACCAGATTGTCAACAGTTAAACTGCTTTTCACTGTACGACGTTCTAGACCACGTCCATCTGCCGAAGCTTACAGGTGCACCATCGCGCTGATTTAGTGAAAGTGTCCATAGTTCTCACCCGGAAAAGGGTGACATGCCATCTCCGGGTTGGGGAGGAAATTTTGCCCCAAGTTGAGCAGTTTAAGTATCTCAAACTCTTGTTCACAAGTGAGGGAAGAGTGGATCGTGAGATCCACAGGCAGATTGGGCGGCGTCTGCAGTGACGCGGACCCTGTATCGATCCGTTGTGGTGAAGAAGGAGCTGAGCCGAACGGCAAAGCTCTCAATGTACCGGTCAATCTTCGTTCCCATCCTCACCTATGGTCATGTCCTTTGGGTTATGACCGAAAGGACAAGATCACGGGTACAAGCGGTCGAAAGGAGATTCCGCCTTTGGGTGGCGGGGCTCTCCCTTAGAGATAGGGTGAGAATATCTGTCATTCGGGAGGAGCTCAGCGTAAAGCCGCTGCTCCTCCACATGGAGCGGAGCCAGATGAGAAGGTTTGGGCATCTGGTCAGGATGCCACCCAGACGCCTCCTTGGGGA
Organism: Entelurus aequoreus; assembly: GCF_033978785.1. NCBI lineage: Eukaryota > Metazoa > Chordata > Actinopteri > Syngnathiformes > Syngnathidae > Entelurus > Entelurus aequoreus. The sequence continues at coordinate 1,098,503 of NC_084736.1, forward strand.
TGTGTTTAGGGTAGGTCCGACCGGTAGGAAGCCACGGTGAAGACCCATGACATGTTGGGAAGACTATGTCTCCCAGCTTGCCTGGGAACGCCTTGGATCCCCCAGGAGGAGCTGGACAAAGTGGCTGGGGAGAGGGAAGTCTGGGCTTCTTTGCTTAGGCTGCTGCCTCCGCGACCCGAACCCGGATAAGCGGAAGAAAATGGATGGATGTTAGACAGTGTTGTGGCTTTGAGATGTTGTTTGGGGGGAGGTTATGGAGATAACTCTGTGATCTGAGACACCATAGTCATACAATTGGGGTTTTGAGATCAGAACAGTGTCAGTGATGACAAGATCAAAATACGGCCTTTGCTATGGGACGGAACCTCCACATGCTGCTGTGAACTCAAGACAGTCTAGGAGGTCCAGAGATCTTGCTGCAAAGTGGTCAGAGGGATTATGTTCAGGTTTAAGGGGAAGGAGTATATTTATAGCTAGAATTCACTGAAATTCAAGTATTTGTTTTATATATATATATATATATATATATATATATATATATATATATATATATATATATATATATATATATATATATATATATATATATATATATATATATAAAATAAATACTTGACTTTCAGTGAATTCTAGCTATATATATATATATATATATATATACATATATATATGTATTTTATTATATATATATATATGTATTTTATTATATATATATATATATATATATATATATATATATATATATATATATATATATATATATATATATATATATATATATATATATATGTATATATATATATATATATATATATATATATATATATATATATATATATATATATATATATATATATATATATACAATAAATACTTAAATTTCAGTGTTCATTTATTAACACATGTACACACACATAACACTCCTCTACTCATTGTTGTATTTGAAAGTGCAATGCTTTGCAGTCAGTAGCACAGCCTTTGAAGGAGCGTAGGTATGGGCAATGTAATATTCTGAATTGGAGTCAATAACCAGGCGAGGTGACGAAATTACGTCTCTTTACTTCATACTTCCGAACCGACTCCCACACTTGCAGTCAGGGTGCGCAATACAACGTAAACAGCTGGCCTACCAAAAAGTATCCACAGAACACTATTGTTCTGTGGTTACTTTTTGGTTGGCCAAGCGGACGTGACGACAGGCTGTCCTCACTCAGGTCCGCACGGACCTGGAGGAGGCGTGCCTTAAGTCCGGCTGGAAATCGGGAGAAATTCAGGAGAATGGTTGTCCTGGGAGATTTTCGGGAGAGGCACTGACATTCGTGAGTCTCCCGGAAAATTTGTGAGGGTTGGCAAGTATGTGCTGGCAGCCATTCAAAGCACCCCAAAGCTGCCACAAATGATTGGAGGATGCAAGCAGAACTCTGGACACTCAGAATTGTGTGATTTTAGATACATTTCAGGACCGGAAATAGACCAGAAACAGACAACTAAAACGAAGAAGTTTAAATTGGTTTTCACTTGCTCTAACACAACCGTTCTAATCTTGGTTGTTTTCCCCGTCTGCGACCTGGCAAGGTCATTACTTCAAGATTCCCCTCGAAGACAGGGCAGCGAAGATGAAACAAACTCTTTCCCTGTCAACAACACCTGGAAAGGTAAACTTTGTTCCTTTCCCATCGCTTGCACGGCGACTCCAAGCCTACACTCTTAACACCATGGACCATGGCTACCTATGCACACATACCCCCCACACCCACCCCACTCCTTTGCCATTGCTTCACCCCACGTGGTATGACGGACAACGGAGTAGCGCTGTAGTGACTGGCAGCTTCTGGCCGGATGCCTGCCCCCTCCACTCCTGTTGCAAGTCTTGTGGCTTCTGGGTCAACATGTGTATGTGTGCTTATCGACTATCAAGTTTTACTCACCCAGCGTCTGCCTTCTCCTTTTATGGGGAGTCGTAAGTGGCAACCCATCGGCGTTCCTGTTCTGTTCCTGAACAATGTTTGTCTAATCTTGAACCGGTTTGTGGTGAAAATGTTTGTTGTATTTGTGCAATGACAACAAAGAGCATACCATACCATACCATACCTTGTCTTAAGGCCAGTTCCTCACTGTTGGAGCCTATCTATATTATTTATTTATTAATTGTTTTGACAATTAAATCAAATAATGCCAATGATAATGTTGATGAATTATTGGATGTTTTAGATTAATTATGATTGACTGATTGTTTTCAGCTGCTCACGGTCCTCCTGGTGACCCACTTCCTCCTCCTATAATTAAGAAGACAGGGCAGCTGGGTTCTCCTTTTTGCCTGTCTATCATGTTGAAGGAGTGAGGAGTGAAACAGTTTATTTAACGCTAAATAATTAATTTTGATTATTATGAAGTCAACCACGGAGAATATTTTTTGTTTGTGAAAATAAATTATGATCATTTGGAATCTCGACATATCTTCGTGAGTGCTTATTAAGGAATTTAGTGAGTCAAATACCTCCTCCTCAGGACTACTCTGCTATCTTTATTTGTATTTTTTCGAACCTTTTTTGAAGCAAGGGTAGCAGTAACACTCACCTTTGCCAGTGGTGCGTGCCCTCTCAGTGTCGGCAAAGCCATGAGGGCAGGACTCGTTCAAAACTGAGAATACGCCTGGTTTTTGCCATGTTTCTGTAAGACACAGGCTGTCGATACCCTTCTCCATAACAAGGTCAGATATCAGGCATGCTTTGTTTTGTACACAGTCTATCCTAGCCAGGGCTCAGGGAACTGTTAAATTCACTCCAGGATTATAAGAAGGTTCTGGGTTCGATCCCCGGGCTCGATCCCCGGGCTCGGGGTCTTTCTGCGGGCGTTCCCTCCCACCTCCAAAGACATGCACCTGGGGATAGGCCCCTCCCACCTCCAAAGACATGCACTTGGGGATAGGCACCTCTCACCTCCAAAGACATGCACCTGATAGGCTGATTGGCAACACTAAATGGTCCCTAATGTGTGAATGTGAGTGTGAATGTTGTCTATCTGTGTTGGCCCTGCTGTGAGGTGGACACTTGTCCAGGGTGTACCCCAGCTTCCTTGTCCAGGTGTAGACCACCTTCCTTGTCCAGGGTGTACCCCAGCTTCCTTGTCCAGGTGTAGACCACCTTCCTTGTCCAGGGTGTACCCCAGATTCCTTGTCCAGGTGTAGACCACCTTCCTTGTCCAGGGTGTACCCCAGATTCCTTGTCCAGGTGTACGCCACCTTCCTTGTCCAGGGTGTAATCACACATTCCGTGTCCAGGGTGTACGCCACCTTCCTTGTCCAGGGTGTACCCCGCCTTCCTTGTCCAGGATGTACCCCACCTTCCTTGTCCAGGGTGTACCCCGCCTTTCTTGTCCAGGTGTACGTCGCCTTCCTTGTCCAGAGTGTACTCCACCTTCCTTGTCCAGGATGTACACCACCTTCCTTGTCCAGGGTCTACTCTGCCTTGTTTTGTTGCTAATGTGTTGTTGTGTTATTGTTGTGTTGTTGTATTGTGTTGTATTGTTGTTGTATAGTTGTGTTGTTGTATTGTTGTGTTGCATTGTTGATTTGTTGTGTTGTTCTTGTTGCGTGTTGTTATGGTTGTGTGTTGTTGTGTGTTTGCATCAGTCATAGAAGTCACACAAGTTTCTTGATCGAAGTGCATTTTAAGGATTTATTTAAAACAAGATGTGGGAAATAAAAGTTACATGCTGTCATCACAACATGAAGAACACAAGAAGGAGAAGAAGAAAGAGAAGAAAAAGAAGGAGAAGGGGAAGTAGAAGAAGAAGAAGAAGATGAAAAAGAAGAAGAAGAAGAAGAAGAAGAAGAAGAAGGAAGATGAGAAGATTTAGAAGAAGACGAAAAAGAAGGAGAAGAAGAAGAAGAAGAAGGAAGATGAGAAGATTTAGAAGAAGACGAAAAAGAAGGAGAAGAAGAAGAAGAAGAAGAAGATGAAGAAGGAGAAGAAGAAGGAGAAGTAGAAGAAGGAGGAAGGATAGGAGAAGAATAAGATGAAAAAGAGGAAGAAAAAGAAAAAGGAGAAGGAGAAGAAGGAGTAGAAGAAGAAAAAGAAGACAAAGAAGAAGAAGAAGATGAAAAAGACGGAGAAAAAGGAGAAGAAGAAGGAGAAGTAGGAGAGAAAGAAGAAGGAGTAGTAGAAGAAGGAGGAGGAATAGGAGAAGAATAAGATGAAAAAGAAGAAGAAGAAAAAGAAAAAGGAGGAGAAGAAGAAGGAGTAGGAGAAGAAGAAGAAAAAGAAAAAGAAGGAGGAATATGAGAAGAATAAAAAGAAGAAGAAGAAAAAGGAGAAGAAGGAAAAGGAAAAGGTGAAGAAGAAAGACAAGAAGAAGAAGTAGAAGGAGAAGAAGGAGAACTAGAAGAAGAAGAAGAAGAAGGAGAAGGAGAAGTAGAAGAAGGGGGAATAGGAGAAGAAGAAGATAAAGAAGGAGGAATAGGAGAAGAATAAAAAGAAGAAGAACAAAAAGGAGAAGAAGGAAAAGGAGAAGGTCAAGAAGAAGAAGAAGTAGAAGGAGAAGAACAAGGAGAAGGATGAGGAATGGGAGAAGGAGAAAAAGGAGAAGGAGAAGAAGAAGAAGAAGAAGAAGAAGAAGAAGAAGAAAAAGTTGAGTGTCTTGAGGAAGAAGAAGATTTTCAGACTTTAAGAAGAGTAGCAGAAACATTGATGGAAGAAGATGGATTTATTCATGTTTGTTCTTCACATTCCAACATTGAAGAGCACATAGTTGTGGTGTACATACATGTGAGGATCACCTGCACCTCTCATACATGTGAGGAGCACCTGCACCTCTCATACATGTGAGGAGCACCTGCACCTCTCATACATGTGAGGAGCACCTGCACCTCTCATACATGTGAGGAGCACCTGCACCTCTCATACATGTGAGGAGCACCTGCACCTCTCATACATGTGAGGATCACCTGCACCTCTCATACATGTGAGGAGCACCTGCACCTCTCATACATGTGAGGAGCACCTGCACCTCTCATAGATGTGAGGAGCACCTCTTAGTCCATCTAGTCATAGCAGCACAACTTCTACAAACCCTCCCAGCCTGTCAAAAATAAACTTTCCCACCCCGCTTGTTACGCTACATACCCTCACCTGATCATGTGACCACCTGCTCATGTGACCCGGCATCCTACACCGGTCATGTGACCTAGCATCATGGTCATGTGACCTAGCATCATGCGTTACTTCCTGTCGTCTCTTTTTTTTCTCCTGCATGCTTTTGTTAGTGCACATGCAAGTGCACACTCACACACTCACACTACTGTAAATAAAATATTGTACTGTACTCATTTAATATTATACTGTACTCATATAATATTATACTGTACTCACAGATAATATTACACTGTACTCAGATAAATATTACACTGTACTCACAGATAATATTATACTGTACTCAGAAAATATTATACTGTACTCACAGGTAATATTATACTGTACTCAGCAAATATTATACTGTACTCACAGATAATATTATACTGTATTCAGAAATTTAACTTTACTCTGATAATATTATACTGTACTCAGCAAATATTATACTGTACTCACAGATAATGTTATACTGTACTTACAGAAAATATTATACTGTACTCACAGCAAACTTTATACTGTACTTACAGCAAGTATTATACTGTACACAGCAAATATTATACTGTACTCACAGCAAGTATTATACTGTACACAGCAAATATTATACTGTACACAGCAAATATTATACTGTACTCACAGCAAGTATTATACTGTACACAGCAAATATTATACTGTACACAGCAAATATTATACTGTACTCACAGCAAGTATTATACTGTACTCACAGCAAACATTGCTACTTTCATACCACAGTCATTATTGCTTGCAATGGAAGTCCATGCAGATTAATCTACATATCATTAATATTATTATGTACAACACGCACTGTAACGTGTGTGTGTGTGTGTGTGTGTGTGTGTGTGTGTGTGTGTGTGTGTGTGTGCGTGTGTGTGTGTGTGTGTGTGTGTGTGTGTGTGTGTGTGTGTGTCTGTACACTTAGTAATGTTGCATAATTTAAATAATCTGTCAATAAACATCAAATCCTTCTTGTGCATACATTTGAACATAAGTAAATACATTTAAACATATATAAATAAATTTAAACATAAATAAATACATTTAAACATATATGAATACATTTAAACATATATAAATATATTTAAACATAAGTAAATACATTTAAACATATATAAATACATTTAAACATATATAAAAAAATGTAAACATATATAAACACATTTAAACATAAATAAATACATTTAAACATATATAAATACATTTAAACATAAATAAATACATTTAAACATATATAAATACATTTAAACATATATAAATACATTTAAACATAAGTAAATACATTTAAACATATACAAAATACATTTAAACATATATAATTACATTTAAACATATATAATTACATTTAAACATGAATAAATACATTTAAACATAAGTAAATACATTTAAACATTTAAATACATAAATAAATAAATGAATGAATAATTAAATTAATACATTTAAAAACAAATAGATGAATAAATAAACAAACAAAAAATAAATTTAAGAAATAAATAAATAAATACATGAATGAATGAATACAACTAGGATGTCCACATCAAAGTTGTGGTCCAGGACCCACTTGGACATGTCCACACAACAACACACATGTTTGATTAATCAATATTAATTGTAAATATACATGTAATTATTCATGTTATTAATTGTAAATATACGTGTAATATTTCATGTTATCAATTGTAAATATACATGTAATAATTAGTGTTATTAATTGTAAATATAAATGTAATAGTTCATGTTATTAATTGTAAATATACATATAATAATCCATGTTATTAATTGTAAATATACATGTAATAATTAATGTTTTTAATTGTAAATATACATGTAATAATCCATATTATTAATTGTAAATATACGTATGATAATTCATGTTTTTAATTGTAAATGTACCTGTTATATTTCATGTTTATAATTGGAAATTTACATGTATTAATTCATGTTATTAATTGCAAATATACATATAATTATTAATGTATTAATAATGTATTTATATATATATATTATACATGTAATTATTGGTGTATTTATATATATATATTATACATGTAATTATTGGTGTATTTATATATATATATATATATATATATATATATATATATATATATATATATATACTACCGTTCAAAAGTTTGGGGTCACCCAAACAATTTTGTGGAATAGCCTTCATTTCTAAGAACAAGAATAGTCTGTCGAGTTTCAGATGAAAGTTTTTTTTTCTGGCCATTTTGAGCGTTTAATTGACCCCACAAATGTGATGCTCCAGAAACTCAATCTGCTCAAAGGAAGGTCAGTTTTGTAGCTCCTGTAACAAGCTAAACATGATTGCACAAGGGTTTTCTAATCATCAATTAGCCTTCTGAACCAATGAGCAAACACATTGTACCATTAGAACACTGGAGTGATAGTTGCTGGAAATGGGCCTCTATACACCTATGTAGATATTGCACCAAAACCAGACATTTGCAGCTAGAATAGTCATTTACCACAATAGCAATGTATAGAGTGTATTTCTTTAAAGTTAAGACTAGTTTAAAGTTATCTTCATTGAAAAGTACAGTGCTTTTCCTTAAAAAATAAGGACATTTCAATGTGACCCCAAACTTTTGTATATATATATATATATATATATATATATATATGGGACAAGCGGTAGAAAATGGATGGATGTATATTTATATATATATATATATTAATTTATTTTTTATTATTATTATTATTTTTTTTCTTGGATGCTCCTGACAGAGTGGCAGCACATCACAATAGCATAAACCACTAATTATGGTTCTTGGGCGCTTTTATGTGTTTTTGTTACTTTTCTTTTTCTTTCCCGGCCGTTTTGCGTTTGGCTTTGATCAGTTGGCCCTTTGTTTACACACGCCAGGAACAGTTTGCACTCTCCTTGCCAGCGTTATGGGGATTGCGGCCGGACATTCCCGTGGAACTACGGAAAAAGCGTCGGGGATGCCGTGCCGGCACAAAGATGAAGGAGCGGAGAAGGACATTTTTAGCCTGCAATTCCCTCATGGAGAATGTGCGGTCTTTGGCAAATAAAATGGACAAATCGTTCGGGCTCGTCCAAACTCAAAAGGAGTACGCCATGTGCAGTATCATGTGCTTTACGGAGACTTAGCTACACGCGGACTTCCCGGACCACAGCGCGTCTCTACCAGGCTTCACAACCTCACAGGCGGATAGAGACACACTCCTGAGCGGTAAGAAGTAAGGCGGTGGGATTGCCATCTTGGTGAACAAGAGGTGGTGTAATCCTGGACATATTACTGTAAAGGAGTGTGTTTGTATGCCGGACATCCAACTTCTGGCTGTTGGAATTGGACCATAATTTTTGCCAAGGGAGTTTACTTCTGTAATCTTCATCGGAGTGTACATCCCTCCTTCTATAGACGAGGCTGCTGCTTGCGACAACATTCATGCCGCTGTTGCTAGGCAATAAACCAAACACCCCAATGCCCTCATACTCATTTTGGGTGACTTTAATCAAGCTTCTCTGGACTCAAGTTTACCCACTTTCCACCAATATGTGCACTGTGCAACACGGGACAATAAAACCCTGAATACTACTGTATGCTAATCCAGAAGATGCCCTGCCCCCCTGGGACGGTTTGATCACAATTTGGTGCTTTTAACACCTCAATATGTTCCTGCTGTGAGGAGGCAACCTGTCTCAACAAAATCAGTGCGGACGTGGAACCAGGAAGCATGTCTCGCCCTGCAGGACTGTTTTGGGACCACAGACTGGGACGTGCTCTGTAAGCCTCACAGGACAGACATTGACAGCATCACAGACTGCATCACAGACTACATCAATTTCTGTGAGGACTCAATCATCCCTACAAAAACGGTCCACTGTTACCCAAATAACAAGCCCTGGATCACCAGCCAGCTAAAGGAACTGCTGAATAAAAAGAAGCTAGCCTTCAGATCTTGTGATCGGTATGAGTTGAGGAGGATACAGTGGCAGTTTAAGGTTCAGCTGCGAGAAGGAAAATATGCCAACAGAAGGAAGCTAGAGGCCAAACTCCAGCCGAATAACATTCGGGATGTGTGGAAGGGCATGAAAACCATCACAGGCTTCAATAACAAAGCCAAAATGCTGGATGTGGGTGTAGATAGAGCCAACCAGCTGAATTTGTTTTTCAATAGATTTAGCAATGCACCCCTTACTGGCCCTTCCCCCACTACTCCTGTCCTCACACCTACCCTGACCATCAATCCACAAACTCCTTCACTGTTGCCTGCCACTGCTGTTTCTTATCCCCCCACTTCCACCCCCACTGAAAAAGCCAGCCCGGTGTGTCTGACACCTGGACATGTAGGACGACAGCTGGAGAGAGTCAACTCAGCCAAGTCAGCAGGCCCTGACTGAGTCAACCCCTGGGTCCTGAAGACTTGTGCTGCTCAGCTGGCTGAGATTCTGCACTTCATCTTCAACATGAGTCTGAAGTTAGAACAGATACCAGCGCTATGGAAAACATTCTGCATAGTGCCGGTGCCTAAGAAGCACATTCCATCGGGCTTGAATGACTTCAGACTGGTTGCCCTGACGTCTCATGTCATGAAGGTCCTCGAGAGACTTGTGCTGGCTCAGCTGAGACCCCTGGCGGCTCCTTCCCTGGACCCTCTACAGTTTGCGTATTAGCCCCATGTAGGAGTGGATGATGCTGTTATCTACCTGCTGCATCGTGCTCACTCTCACCTGGATGGTGGGAAGGGCTCTGTGAGGATCATGTTCTTTGATTTACCCAGTGCCTTTAACACCATTCAGCCAATTCTGATGAGTGACAAGTTGCTCAGGATGGGTGTCAGTTCATCCATTGTCTCCTGGATCACTGATTACTTGTCTGATAGGCTCCAGTTTGTGCGACTTCCAGTATAGTTCCAGGTCCTGCCACCTGCAGAAATGCTCTGATGACTCTGCTGTGGTTGGGTGTATCGGGGTGGGACAGGAACTGGAGTACAGGACACTGATCGCTGACTTTGTGGAGTGGTCTCAGGCAAACCATCTGCTCCTTAATGTGGACAAGACCAAGGAGCTGGTCATCGACTTTAAGAACAGAATGACCCCTGTAGAGCCCATCAAGATCCAGGGCCGGGAGGTGGCAGTAGTGGGGCAGTACAAGTACCTGAGAGTCCACTTGAACAGCAGACTGGACTGGAAGGACAACAGCAAAGCTGTTTACAAGAAGGGCATGAAAAGACTCTTAGTCCTGAGGAAGCTTAGGTCCTTTAATGTGTGCAGCAAGCTGTTGTAAATATTTTTCGGTCTGTTGTGGCCAGTGCCCAGTGGTTTGTTAGGGGAGCACTTAAACCGGATTGACAAACTGATCCGGAAAGCCGGCCAAACTATTGTCACGCAGTTGGAGGCGTTTGTGTCAGTGAGGGACAGGAGGACACTGGACAAACTGCTGGCCATCATGGACAATCCTGCCCACCCACTCCACCAGACAATTGAGGGACAGCGGAGCTCATACTCCAACAAGCTCCTTCAGCTTGGTTCCCACAGTGTTGGATTCATGAACTCCTTCATTCCGCACTCCATCCAGCTGTACAGGCCGTACAGCAATAGATGATATCTGTCTATTACCTGACACCTGACATGTTAGCTACTTAAAGTTAAAGTTAAAGTTCTCTTTCTTTATGTCTATTCTCTGATGGATCTACTCTCTATTTTATGCTGCAGCTGTTACATATACTGTAATATTGTACATGGTCATTGTTATATATTGTATATATTATATCAACATATAATATATCAGTATATATTATATACTGTATATATAATATGTACATATTACATAGATGTTATATTTTATATTGCTACTATGGTACATTTTTAGTCTACTTTATACCTGCATTATCCTTTCCATCCCTACCCTTTCCATCCTTTGTAACTGAGCTACTGTGTTGAACAATTTCCCTTGTGGATCAATAAAGTGTTTTCCAAGTCTAAGTCTAAGTAAATATACATGTAATAATTAATTTGATTAATTGTAAAGAAAAACAACGCATGTAATAATTAATGTTATTAATTGTAAACATACGTGTAATAATTCATGTTATTACTTGTAAATATATGTGTAATAATTCATGTTATTAATTGTAAATATACATGTAATAATTCATGTTATTAATTGTAAATATACATGTAATAATTCATGTTATTAATTGTAAATACATGTGTAATAATTCATATTATCAATTGTAAATGTACGTGTAATAATTCATGTTAATCGTAAATATACATGTAATAATTCATGTTATTGTAAATATACATGTAATAATTCATGTTATTAATTGTAAATATATGTGTAATAATTCATGTTATCAATTGTAAATATACATGTAATAATTCATGTTATTAATTGTAAATATATGGGTAATAATTCATGTTATTAATTGTAAATATACATGTAATAATTAATGTTATCAATTGTAAATATACGTGTAATAATTCATGTTATTATTTGTAAATATATGTGTGTATTCATGTTATAAATATTAATTGTAAAGAGTTTTAAAACAGATCCATGTTGGTGTGGACAAGAAGTCAAAGTTGGACCCTAAACACACAAAAAAATTAAATAATACATAATATAAATATTTCACAAAGACAAATCAATAAAATTATCATCTTGTTTTCTTTCTTCTATGCTAATGTCACTCTTCCAATCTGAATATTGTTTTATGACAAAAGATGAAAATTGATCCATTTGAATATTGATCCAAATCAATCGATCAATCACTCCAAATAGAGGGAGTTATTTGTTGTCACCATCATCATCATTATTATTATTATTATTATCATTATTATCATTATTATTATTATTATTATTATTTTAATTCCTAGGCAGACGTGAAATAGTGCTGATGTCAGCGCTAAGATCATTTTCAAATATTAGCTCAAGGACGTCCAAAGTTTATCGGCAACATAGAAAATAGAAACATGAAAATATTCATCCAAACGTGAATATTGATCCAAACGTGAATATTGATCCAAACATTTGACAAATATTCGTTTTTAGCTTGCTTGAAGAAAAGCTTGACATGATCTTCACGTGAAAAACGTTTGGACATCTTTGAATTGAAGAGCTTCACCAGAAGCCACGATGACACTATAATAATAATAATAATAATAAAAATAAAAATAATAATTAAATAATATTAATACAAATAAAAATAATTATCAATAATAACAATAAAACAATTATAATAAAAATATTAATACTACTACCAATAATAAAATGTAATAACAATAATAACATTAATAAATAATAATATTAATAATAATAAAAACATATAATACAAATACAATAAAAACTAATAATTATAATAATAAAAATAATAATAACAATAATAAAAAAACTGTAATACAAATACAAATAAAAACAAAAACATAATAATAATAATAAAAATTATAATAATCATGATATAATAATAAATAATAATAATAATAATAATAATAATAATAACATTAATAATAAAAATCATGATAATAATACATAAAATAATAATAAATAATAACAATGATAATAATAATAATAATGTTAATACAAAAAATAATATTAATAATAATAATGATAATAATAATGTAAAAAATATTAAGAACAATAATAATAATAATAATAATAATAATAAAAATACAAATTATAATAATGAAATAATAATAATAATGTTAATTTAAAAAAATAAAAATAATAATAATAAAATAAAAATAATAATAATAATAATATTAATAATACAAATAATGATGATAATAATACAAATAATAAAATAAAATGTTTTTTAATAATTGTAAAATAATAAAAATAATAATAATAATAATGATAATAATTCATCTCATGAGTCATAGGTGCAAAAAGCACAACAAAGTAGTTGATGGTGTGAATAAAATGTTTTCTTTTTGCTGATTTGCTGAGTCTTTAGTGCACGTCAGTACAGTACAGAGGTAGATGCACGTGCACACACACGTGCACACACACGCGCACACACACACACAGGTTGTGCGTGTGGGAGATGTCTGAGTTCGTCTTACTGGTCCAACATGGCCGCCTCATTAGTGTGACTTGCATAATTGTTGTTGTTCTTCTTGTTGTTGTTGTTCTTCTTCTTCTTGTGGTGTTACCAAGGACTGTCGCTCCAGTAGCCATTCACGTTGACAGTGCCTCCTACTGTGTGTGTGAGGGGGTCCAAGGAAGGAAGGGAGGAAGGAAAGAAGGAAGGAAGGAGGGAAGAGAAGCCAAAAAGGAGGTAAACTAAAAATAGTGCAACTTGTTTCATTGTGATAAGTATGACATGAACTATATACTACGCTATATACTACACTAAATATTTGTTTAATTGTGATGAGTATGACATGAAGTATGTACTACACTATATACTACACTATATATTTGTTCAATTGTGATGAGTATGACATGACCTATATCCTATATACTACACTACGTACTTGTTTAATTGTGATGAGTATGACATGAACTATGTACTATATACTACACTATATACTTTTTAAATTCTGAGGAGTATGACATGAACAATATACTATGAACTACACTTTATACTACATTATATACTTGTTTAATTGTGATGAGTATGACATTAACTATATACTACATTATATACTACAATATAAACTTGTTTCATTGTGATGAGTATGACATTAACTATATACTACATTATAAACTTGTTTAATTGTGATGAGTATGACATGACCTATATCCTATATACTACACTACGTACTTGTTTAATTGTGATGAGTATGACATGAACTATGTACTATATACTACACTATATACTTGTTAAATTCTGAGGAGTATGACATGAACAATATACTATGTACTACACTATATACTACATTATATACTTGTTTAATTGTCATGAGTATGACATTAACTATATACTACATTATATACTACATTATAAACTTGTTTCATTGTGATGAGTATGACATGAACTATATACTATATACTACACGATATACTACATTGTATACTTGTATCGTTGTGATGAGTATAACAGACTATATACTGCACTATATACTACATTATGTACTACAGTATATAGTAGAATATATACTACACTATATACTACACTATGTACTACACTATATACTAAACTATGTACTACACTATATACTTGTTTGTGATGAGTATGACCTGAACTATATACTACACTATATACTTGTTTAATTGTGATGAGTATGATATATACTATATACTACACTATTTACTACATTATATACTTGTTTCATTGTAATGAGTATGACATGAACTATATACTATATACTACACTATATACTACATTATGTATTACACTACATACTACACTATATATGTGTTTAATTGTGATGAGTTTGACAAGAACTATATACTGTATACTACACTATATACTACATTATGTACTACACTATGTGCTACACTATGTACTACACTATAAACTACATTATGTACTACACTATATGCTTGTTTAATTGTGATGGGTATGACATGAACTATATACTATGTACTACACTGTATACTACACTATGTACTTGTTTCATTGTGATGAGTATGACATGAACTATATAATATATACTACATTATACACTAGACTATAGACTACATTAGGTACTACACTATATACTATATACTTATTTAATTGTGATGAGTATGACATGAACTATATATTATATACTACACTATATACTTGCTTAATTGTGTTGAGTATGACATGAACTATATGCTGCATACTACACTGTATGCTTGTGTAATTGTGATGAGTATGACATAAACTATATACTATATACTACACTATATGTTTAATTGTGATGAGTATGACATGAACTATATACTACACTATATACTTGTTTAATTGTGATGAGTATGACATGAACGTTTATATTGATCTGCACAGTTACATATTATACTCTTCTAAACTACATTATATACTACACTATGTACTACACTATATACTTGTTTAATTGTGATAAGTGTGACATGAACTATATACTATATACTACAATACAGTATATAATTGTTTCATTGTGATGAGTATGGCATACATGTCTCTGCTGAGCTGCACAATTACATATTGTACTCTTCTATACTACCGCATGTACTACACTATGCACTATACTATATACTACACTATGTACTACACTATATACTTGTTTCATTGTGATGAGTATGACATGAACTATATACTATGAACTATATACTACACTATTTACTTGTTTCATTGTGATGAGTATGACATGAACTATATACTATATACTACACTATATACTTGTTTAATTGTGATGAGTATGACATGAACTATATCAGGGGTGGGCAATTAATTTTTACCGGGGGCCGCATGAGCAACCCGAGCACTGCTGGAGGGCCACATCGACAATATTTCAATTAAATTTTGCTCAATATTATTTTTGATATATACCGTAAGATAAATAATAATAATAATAATAATAATAAATAATAATAGTAATACTTCAACATAGTGTGTGTAACAGCATTCCATGACTAATATAAATAAATTAACATTAATAATAAATGACAGTAAAATAAGCACACGTATGACTGAGGACTCATAGTGTAACTTTGTGTGGTGTTTGAGTTGTCCGAATTTTTGTGTGGCCATAAACGCACTAGTGGTTTAGTGCTATGCATGTTGGGGACAGATGACAAGTTGGTTTTGGCCTGGTTTGTACGGCAGAAAATTACTCGTTTTTCGAGATAGAATTGTTTTACTCATGTTTTTGGTGTGGTTATGTCCGAATATAAACAGTTTTGCTCAATAAAGTGATCGATATAATTCCTGTCCTCGAAGCATCTCGATAGACGTTACAATAATTGAATGGTGTTCAATTGAACGGTGTTGACGAACACCGTTAGGGCCGCTTGTTGTCACTGTCACTCAGAGTTGCATTGCAAAATTACATAGAATAAATATGTTTATTTTGTTTAGAATTCAGATGGGATTTGATTTGGTGCGCGGCATATTTGCTGCGCGCAGCGGATGCTTGAGCAGTGCGCAATTGCGCAGGCACGCACCTTAGAGGGAACGTTGCTTTGCAGTCCATGTCTTGTTGGAAACACGCCATTCGTCATCAACTTTTCTCTTTTTAGCGTCTCGGGTGTAAACCGTGCATCACTTGTCGCTGCATGTGCACCTTCACTCGCAGGTTACACACGGACACACGCCCATAAATAATACTTTTCAAAATAAAAGCAGCACAGTTGTATTGCGTGCACGACATAGATGTTTTTTCAACTTTATTTTGTACTTTGTGATTGCAGCTGTTCACATTCACTCACAATCACGCACACGCATACGTCAACACGGAAGTAATACAAACAACGATTTTCAAAACAAAAGCAGCACCGTTGTATTGCACACTCAACATAGATACTTTTTTAAATTTATTTTGTAATTCATAATTGGCCTCACGCGGGCCGGACAGGGACGCACAAAGGGCCGGATGCGGCCCGCGGGCCGCAGAATGCCCAGGTTTGAACTATATACTACACAATATTATACATTATATAATTGTTCATTGGGATGAGTATGACATGAACAATATACTTTATACTACACTATGTACCACACTATATACTTGTTTCATTGTGATGAGTATGACATGAACTATGTACTATATACTTGTTTAATTGTGATGCGTATGACATGAACTATATAGTATATACTACACTATATATACACTACACTATATACTTGTTTCATTGTGATGAGTATGACATGAACTATATAGTATATACTACACTATATACTACACTATATACTTGTTTCATTGTGATGAGTATGACATGAACCTTATACTATATACTACACTGTATACTACACTATATACTTGTTTAATTGTGATGAATATGACATGAACTATATACTATATACTAGAATATATACTACACTATATACTTGTTTAATTGTGATGAGTATGACATGAACTATATACTGCACTATATACTTGTTTCATTGTGATGAGTATGACATGAACTATATGCTATATACTACACTATATACTTTTTTCATTGTGATGACTATGACATGAACTATATGCTATATACTACACTATATACTTTTTTCATTGTGATGAGTATGACATGAACTATATGCTATATACTACACTATATACTTTTTTCATTGTGATGAGTATGACATGAACTATATGCTATATACTACACTATATACTTTTTTCATTGTGATGAGTATGACATGAACCTTATACTATATACTACACTGTATACTACACTATATACTTGTTTCAGTGTGATGAGTATGACATGAACTATATACTATATACTACAGTATATACTACACTATATGCTTGTTTAATTGTGATGAGTATGACATGAACTATATACTGCACTATATACTTGTTTCATTGTGATGAGTATGACATGAACTTGATACTATATACTATACTATATACTTATTTCATTGTGATGAGTATGACATGAACCATATACTACATACTACACTATATACTACACTATATACTTGTTTCATTGTGATGAGTATGACATGAACATCTCCACTGAGCTGCACAGTTACATATTGTCCTCTTCTATACTACATAATGTGCTACACTATGTACTACATTTTATACTACACTATGTACTACACTATATACAACATTATGTCCTACACTATGTAATACACTATATACTACTCTATATATTACATGTATATAGTGTACATCCTCGTTGTGTAATGTACACAACGAGTATGTCGTTGTGGCTTGTGCAGCCCTTTGAGACACTCGTGATTTAGGGTTCTATAAGTAAACATTGATTGATTGATTGATACAGCATGTACTACAATATGTACTGCACTATATACTACACTATATACTACACTATGTACTACACTATGTACTACAATATGTACTGCACTATATACCACACTATATACTACGATAACTACTACAATATGTACTGCACTATATACTACACTATATACTACACTATGTACTACACTATGTACTACAATATGTACTGCACTATATACCACACTATATACTACGATAACTACTACACTATGTACTGCATTATATACTACATTATGTACTACACTATAAACTACATCATGTACTACAATATTTACTGCACTATATACTAAACCATGTACTACTCTATGTACTACATTATATACTATATTATGCACTACAATATGTACTACAATATGTACTGCATTATATACTACACTATGTACTGCACTGTGTACTACACTATATACTACACTATGTACTACACTATGTACTACACTATGTATTACACTATACAGCAGTGACTCTCAAACTGTGGCACGTGCACCACTAGTGGTACTTGATTCAAGTACAGTGTTTTATTTTCCTAAATTGAAACACAGTTACTATTCAAACTGTGTGTCATGTTTCAGCGTTTAAATACAAACCTTCGCCTTGTTTTTAAAGAATACTTAGGCCTACTGCGCTACTGTTTTTTAATAATGTTTTCTAAAGTGAAAAAAGTTTGAAAACTACTACAAGACAGTATACTATACTCTACTACACACTACAGTATGTACTGCACTGTATAGTATACTACACTATATACCACAGGTCTGTAAAACTTTGACCTAGGGTTCACATTGTGTGTATATATATATATATATATATATATATATATATATATATATATATATATATATATATATATATATATATATATATATATATATATATATATATATATATATATATATATATGTATAGTTATTAATACATTAATAATTATAGGTATATTTGCAATTAATAACATTAATAATTATGTGTATATTTGTATATATATATATATATATATATATATATATATATATATATATATATATATATATATATATATATATATATATATATATATATATATATATATATATATATATATATATATATATATATATATATATATAAACCCCGTTTCCATACGAGTTGGGAAATTGTGTTGGATGTAAATATAAACGGAATACAATGATTTGCAAATACTTTTCAACCCATAATCAAGTATGTACTGCACTGTATAGTATACTACACTATATACCACAGGTCTGTAAAACTTTGACCTAGGGTTCACATTGTATATATATATATATATATATATATATATATATATATATATATATATATATATGTATAGTTATTAATACATTAATAATTATAGGTATATTTGCAATTAATAACATTAATAATTATGTGCATATTTGTATATATATATGTATCTATATAACATTATATATATATATATATATATATATATATATATGTATGTATATATATATATATATATATATATATATATATATATATATATATATATATGTATATATATATATATATATATATATATATATATATATATATATATATATATATATATATATATATATATATATATATATATATATATATATATATATATACAAACCCCGTTTCCATACGAGTTGGGAAATTGTGTTGGATGTAAATATAAACGGAATACAATGATTTGCAAATCCTTTTCAACCCATAATCAATTGAATGCACTACAAAGACAAGATATTTGATGTTCAAACTCATAAACTTTATTTATTTTTTGCAAATAATAATTAACTTAGAATTTAATGGCTGCAACACGTGCCAAAGTAGTTTGGAAAGGGCATGTTCACCACTGTGTTACATGGCCTTTCCTTTTAACAACACTCAGTAAACGTTTGGGAACTGAGGAGACACATTTTTTAAGCTTCTCAGGTGGAATTATTTCCCATTCTTGCTTGATGTACAGCTTAAGTTGTTCAACATTTCGGGGGTCCCCGTTGTGGTATTTTAGGCTTAATAATGTGCCACACATTTTCAATGGGAGACAGGTCTGGACTACAGGCAGGCCAGTCTAGTACCCGCACTCTTTTACTATGAACCCACGTTGATGTAACACGTGGCTTGGCATTGTCTTGCTGAAATAAGCAGGGGCAACATATGTTGCTCCAAAACCTGTATGTATCAATCAATTCCTTTATTGTCATTGTCATAATAATAACACTTAAGTCATACATGTCAACGAGATTTTGTTTGAGCTTTGTCCAGCGGCATAGAAACTGCATTAAAGTGCAGGTTGACCATAGTTCACAGTTTAGCATTGTCAGGAAGATGGCGTACCTTTCAACATTAATGGCGCCTTCACAGATGTGTAAGTTATCCATGTCTTGGGCACTAATACACCCCCATACCATCACAGATGCTGGCTTTTCAACTTTGCGCCTATAACAATCCAGATGGTTCTTTTCCTCTTTGGTCCGGAGGACACGACGTCCACAGTTTCCAAAAACAATTTGAAATGTGGACTCGTCAGACCACAGAACACTTTCCCACTTTGTATCAGTCCATCTTAGATGAGCTCAGGCCCAGCGAAGCCGACGGCGTTTCTGGGTGTTGTTGATAAACGGTTTTCGCTTTGCATAGGAGAGTTTTAACTTGCACTTACAGATGTAGCGACCAACTGTAGTTACTGACAGTGGGTTTCTGAAGTGTTCCTGAGCCCATGTGGTGATATCCTTTACACACTGATGTCGCTTGTTGATGCAGTACAGCCTGAGGGATCGAAGGTCACAGGCTTAGCTGCTTACGTGCAGTGATTTCTCCAGATTCTCTGAACCCTTTGATGATATTACGGACCGTAGATGGTGAAATCCCTAAATTCCTTGCAATAGCTGGTTGAGAAAGGTTTTTCTTAAACTGTTCAACAATTTGCTCACACATTTGTTGACAAAGTGGTGACTCTCGCCCCATCCTTGTTTGTGAATGACTGAGCATTTCATGGAATCTACTTTTATACCCAATCATGGCACCCACCTGTTCCCAATTTGCCTGTTCACCTGTGGGATGTTCCAAATAAGTGTTTGATGAGCATTCCTCAACTTTATCAGTATTTATTGCCACCTTTCCCAACTTCTTTGTCACATGTTGCTGGCAACAAATCGTAAAGTTAATGATTATTTGCAAAAAAAAAAAAGTTTAATAGTTTGAACATCAAATATGTTGTCTTTGTAGCATATTCAACTGAATATGGGTTGAAAATGATCTTTCACTGGAAGTAAAGAGCCGAGCCCAACTCCTGAAAAACCAACCCCACACCATAATTCCTACTCCACCAAATTTCAAACTCGGCACAATGCAGTCCGAAATATAGCGTTCTCCTGGCAACCTCCAAACCCAGACTGGTCCATCAGATTGCCAGATGGAAAAGCGTGATTCATCACTCCAGAGAACATGTCTCCACTGCTCTAGAGTCCAGTGGCAACGTACTTTACACCACTGCATCCGACACTTTTCATTGGACTTGGTGATGTATGACTTAGATGCTGGTGTTCAGCCATGGAAACCCATTCCATGACGCTCTCTGCATACTGTACGTGGGCTAAATGGAAGGTGACATGAAGTTTGGAGCTATGTAGCAACTGACTGTGCAGAAAGTCTTTGCACTATGCGCTTCAGCTTCCGCTGACCCCTCTCTGTCAGTTTACGTGGCCTACCACTTGGTGGCAGACTTGCTGTTGTTCCCAAACTCTTCACTTTTCTTATAATAAAGTTGACTTTGGAATATTTAGGAGCTAGGAAATTTAATAACTGGATTTGTTGCACATGTGGCATCCTATGACAGTTCCACGTTGGAAATCACTGAGAGTGGCCCATTCTTTCACAAATGTTTGTAGAAACAGTCTCCATGCCTAAGTGCTTGATTTTATACACCGGGCCAAGGGATTAGGACACCTGATTCTGATCATTTGGATGGGTGGCCAAATATATACAGTATATATATATATATATATACATATATATATATATACAGTATATATATATATATATATATATATATATATATATATATATATATATATATATATATATATATATATATATATATATATATATATATATATATATATATATATATATATATATATATATATATATATATATGTCATCTTTTACTGATATTAGTAGTAGATATTATGTGTCACTTGTTTTGTAGGCAAATACCTAGGACATTTTAAGTGTGCATTTAGGAAAGATTGAGAACCCTGGATGGGCGAGATTTATGTTGGTTAATTGAGACTTTAAAGGCCTACTGAAATGAATTTTTTTTATTTAAACGGGGATAGCAGATCCATTCTATGTGTCATACTTGATCATTTCGCGATATTGCCATATTTTTGCTGAAAGGATTTAGTAGAGAACAACGACGATAAAGATCGCAACTTTTGGTATCTGATAAAAAAAAGCCTTCCCCCTACCGGAAGTAGCGTGACGTAGTCAATTGAACAGCTCCTCACATTTTCCTATTGTTTACAATGCAGCTAGAGCGATTCGGACCGAGAAAGCGACGATTACCCCATTAATTTGAGCGAGGATGAAAGATTCGTGGATGAGGAAACGTTAGAGTGAATGACTAGAATGCAGTGCAATACATATCTTTTTTCGCTCTGACCGTAACTTAGGTACAAGCTGGCTCATTGGATTCCACTCTCTCTCCTTTTTTTATTGTGTATCACGGATTTGTATTTTAAACCACCTCGGATACTATATCCTCTTGAAAATGAGAGTCGAGAACGCGAAATGGACATTCACAGTGACTTTTATCTCCACGACAATACATCGACGAAACACTTTAGCTACAGAGCTAACGTGATAGCATCCTGCTTAACTGCATATAGAAACAAAATAAATAAATCCCTGACTGGAAGGATAGACAAAAGATCAACAATACTATTAAACCAGGGACATGTAAATACACGGTTAATGCTTTCCAGCCTGGCGAAGGTTAACAATGCTGTTGCTAACGACGCCATTGAAGCTAACTTAGCTATTGAGCTAACGTGATAGCATCGGTCTCAAATGCAGATAGAAACAAAATAAATAAACCCCTGACTGGAAGGATAGACAGAAAATCAACAATACTATTAAACCATGAACATGTAAATACACGGTTAATGCTTTCCAGCTTGGCGAAGCTTAAAAATGCTGTTGCTAACGACGCCATTGAAGCTAACTTAGTATAACGGGACCTCACAGAGCTATGATAAAAACATTAGCGCTCCACCTACGCCAGCCAGCCCTCATCTGCTCATCAACACCCGTGCTCACCTGCATTCCAGCGATCGACGGAAGGATTAAGGACTTCACCACGATCATCCGTGCGGTCTGTGGCTAGCGTCGGCAAGCGCGTCTGCTATCCGAGTCAAAGTCTTCCTGGTTGTGTTGCTGTAGTCCGCCGCTAATACACCGATCCCACCTACAACTTTCTTCTTTGCAGTCTTCATTGTTTATTAAACAAATTGGAAAAGATTCACCAACACAGATGTCCAGAATACTGTGGAATTATGAGATGGAAACAGAGCTATTTTGTATTGGATTCAATGGGGTACCGATACTTCTGTTTCACTGGCTACGTCACGCGCATACGTCATCATCCAAAGGCGTTTTCAACCGGAAGTTTAGCGGGAAATTTAAAATTGCACTTTATAAGTTAACCCGGCAGTATTGGCATGTGTTGCAATGTTAAGATTTCATCATTGATATATAAACTATCAGACTGCTTGGTCGGTAGTAGTGGGTTTCAGTAGGCCTTTAAGTTTGCTGCTTCCACACCCTGCCCTTCCTAAAAGGACCTGTTCAATAAATGCCCCTTTTCGGCTTTCTGCAAACTGTATCCTGTGTCTTGGTGAGAATCAGGTGCCACATATGGTGGAGAATGCGGGTAGCCTGATTCACGGCAACCTCCTACTATGTCGCACGCAGAAGCACTCAGTGCTTTGTTAAAAAGCCAAGCTGAACTTGTAAGTGTTAGAGTTAGTAACAAAGATTGCTAAAGATGTGGCTATTACACGGGTCCTAACCAAATTGTCAATTGAGGATGATGTGGAAGCATACGTAAATTCATTTGAGCGCACTGCGGCCCGGGAGAAGTATCCGGTAGCTGTATCGGGTTCAATACTGGCACCTTTTCTCATGGGAGAAGCCCAACGTGTGTGTAGCGACCTGGCATTTGCGGATACGCGAGACATTAACAAACTAAAGACAGCCATTCTCGACAGCCAAGGTTACAGTCTGTCTGCCAGGCCCCAACGATATCACAACTGGATCTTCCAGCCTACACAGTCACCGCGACCGCAGGTAGCCGCGCTGCTCCGCCTAACACACAGCTGGCTAACGAGCGAAGGGAACCCCTCTCTGTAGACCGACTGGTGATAGACCGCTGTATCTGAGCGTTGCTGCCTGATGCCAAAAAATATGCCTCACAAGTAAGCCCTTCAACTGCCGCCGCACCCCGCGTTGAGGGCCTCGTCGGAGGCCCCACTGAGTGACAGCATGGCCAAAGAGGAGCAACGGAAGAGCAGGAATGTGGAGGAGGCAGAAGAGGAAGGGGACCCGTTTGGGGAATTCCCCGTACCAGAAGAGAGCGGCACCCCTTGAAACTGGCGAGTTTGCCACTGCCCATTGGAATAATGCGAACCTCAGCTGGGCCCGGCAGCGAGTCGTGGAAAGCGACGGACAGAAATGTGAAGGGCTGAGTGCACTCACCTTATTTTCTGATTAAAAATGGCCTTCTGTATAGAGGGGTGGTAACTAAGGACGGGGACGTAGTTGAGCAATTGTTGGTGCCTAAGGCGATGTCTACACTATGTCGTTTAACCCCTTAAACGAATAATTATTTAGCCTAAGCCCCGTTTCAGCCACACTAAACCAGCATTTAAGGTTCCCCTCCTCGGACAATTTTTTACACGGGTAAGTCAGCCGTGTATTTCTTGAATCTCCGGCACTTAGCTTTGTACGGACTCATTGATCGTTTACAAAGTGAATTCGGAGAGGAAGTGACGCCAGAAATACCACGTCCACATAGAAAGTGATATCAGAAAGAACGCGCCACAGCCAGCTTCATAATAAAGCGGTTTGGTAACTCGGAGCTAACTACTGGAAATATGAAGGCGAGTCATCCAGACATGCCTGTGTTTCTCCTTCCGTCTGTACAGACGCTTGTGGAAATCACACATGAATACCTTAAGAGAAAGCGATTGCAGCTATTTCGGACACAACACTTCTCAGACGGCAAGAGAACTTTCGAATGTCCGGCTGGGTCAGCTGTGTTTCTACTTAGCGAAAAACTTTGTCCATTTGTCGAAGGAGAGACAACAAGAATGCGAGCTCCCGTGGATGCGATAAAAAAGGTAGTGTGTGCTTTGTATTACCTGGCCGTCGAGGGAAGACTATGGAAAACGGCGAATGCTTTTGGACTGGCAAAGCAGACTGTATCAGTTATTGTCCGCCATGTATGTTGCAGATTCTATGTCTAGGTCCAGAGTATGTAAAGTCGCCAAAAAGGAATGGACAATGAAGGTGAAGGCAGAAGAGTGAGGAGTGTCCTGACCAGATATCTAGATCCCTAGTTTGATTGATGTAAAATGTTCTTTATCACATTGTTTACGTGTCTAATAAAGATGTGATTAATTTATGATGGCTCAGGTGTGATTCACTACAATAGGGCCCCAAAGGACACTGGATTCCAGTTCATTGAAATACCACAACACTGGATATATATTGTTAAGATAAGTTACATTTAAGAACTGGCACACAAAGCAACACTGGAGATGACTATGACGTGTGCATTTCCGCGCATGCTTACTAGGTCGCGTTGCACCGGTGGACGGAGGGGGGCGGGGGTCTTAAACGGTGGCATTGTTGTGTGTGAAAACGGATAAGGTTAGGTGTGATTTACCCTGAATAAACTTATCTGGCTTAGTGTAAACGGGGCCTAAGACTCATGTCTCCCGAGTGCTTTATCTTGCCCATACTCCTCACCTGGGAGCTCACCTAGGTGTAAAAAAGACATATGACCGCATAATAGCCCACTTCTATTGGCCCAGTGTGAAACGAGCCATAGAAGACTTTTGCAAGGGCTGTCCCGAATGTCAGAAGAATGCACCTAGATCAATGTATCAAAACACCTTGGTCCCACTCCCCATCATCAGCACCCCATTCTCACGTATGGCAATGGACATCGTTGGACCGCTCCCGAAGTCAGCCAGAGGACATCGCTACATACTGGTAAAAGTAGACTATGCCACCCAATATCCTGAGGCTGTACCATTACGCACAGCCTCAACCAAAGCTGTAGCACACAAACTGTTTATGATGTTTAGCAAAGTGGGAGTTACAGATGAGATTTTAATGGACCCGGGCACCTGTTTCATGTCACGAGTGTTAACCATGCTCTACAAGAAAATAAAACACATACGAACCTCTGTATATCATCCTCAGACAGATGGCCTGGTGGAACGTTTTAACTATACGTTGAAAAAGATGCTAAAAAAAAGGAGCTGGCACAGATGGGAAAGACTGGGATCACTTCCTCTTTGCCATCAGAGAGGTGCCACAGGCGTCCACTGGCTTCTCTCCCTTTGAGCTAGTTTATGGCTGACGTCCCCGAGGCGTGCTGGACATTGCAAAAGAAACCTGGGAGAACCAACCCTCGCCACACCGCAGTGTGATCAACCATGTCACCCAATTACAGGCCCCGCTCGCAAAATCCGGCCCATGGTAAGAGAACATATGGAAAAAGCCCAGAGAGAGCAGGCAAGAACGTTTAACAGAGGTGCCACACTGAGAGTTCCAGGTTGGGGAAAAAGTGTTGGTATTAGTCCTGTCCAGCGAATGCAAGTTCTTGGCAAGATGGCAGGGGAATTACGAGGTAATTGAGAGAATGGGGCCAGTCAACTACATTGTAAACCAGCCAGGCCGGCGGAAAGGTCACCAAATTTACCATGTAAATATTCTGAAAAAATGGCATGCGGCCGAGCCCCTGCCATCTGCTGCTTTATTAACTGCACACTCTCCCCAGACCACTCCCCTGGTACCTATAGGAAAGGACCTCTCCCCGTGCCAAAAGCAGGATGCGAAGGAACTTCTGGGACGGAACCAGGACTGCCTCTCGAAACTGCCAGGAAGGACCAAGGTGATCAAACATGACATTGAGACCAAACCAGGAAAGGTGATACGACAAAGGCCCTATCGAATCCCAGAAGCCAAGCGGGTGGCTATAAAAGAGGAGGTAAAGAAAATGTTAGAACTTGGAGTAATAGAGGAATCCCATAGTCGATGGCCCAGCCCAATTGTCATTGTTCCAAAACCAGATGGGTCCCTGAGATTCTGTAATTACTTTTGTAAATTGAATGAGATATCACTGTGTGATGCTTATCTCATGCCCAGAGTAGATGAGCTGATAGAGCCCCTTGACGAAAAAGCAAGTAAAATCATTTATTGGCCTTGTATCATATTATCAAAAGTTTGTTAAAAATGACT
>NC_084736.1:1133500-1141000 GCF_033978785.1 Entelurus aequoreus
ATCCACAACACAGACCACAAAAGACCCACAACTCACAACACAGACAACAAAAGACCCAAAACACACAACACAGACAACAAAATACCCACAACACAGACAAAAAAAGACTCACAACACACAACACAGACAACAATAGACCCACAACACACAACAAAAAACCCATAACACACAACACAGAGAACAAAATACCCACAGCACACAATACAGACAACAAAAGACTCTCAACACAGACAACAAAAGACCCACAACACACAACACATACAACAAAATACCCACAACAGACAACAAAAGACCCACAACACAGACAACAAAAGACCCACAACTCACAACACAGACAACAAAAAACCGACAACATAGACAACAAAAGACCTACAAGACACAACACAGACAACAAAAACCCACAACACAGACAAAAAAAGACCCACAACACACAAATCAGACAACAAAAAAACCAACAACACTGACAACAAAAGACACAACACACAACACAGACAACAAAAGACCCACAACACAGACAACAATATACCCACAACACATACAACAAAAGACCCACAACATACAGGCAACAAAAGACCCACAACTCACAACACAGACAACAAAAAACCCACAACACAGACAACAAAAGACCCACAACACACAACACAGACAACAAAAACCCACGACACAGACAACAAAAGACCCACAACACACAAAACAGACAACAAAAGACCCACAACAGACAACAAAAGACACGCAACACAGACAACAAAAGACACACAACACAGACAACAAAAGACCCACAACACACAAAACAGACAACAAAAGACCCACAACACACAACACAGACAACAAAAGACACACAACACAGACAACAAAAGACCCACCACACACAACACAAACAAAAGACATACAACACAGACAACAAAAGACCCACAACACAGACAACATGCAAACTTCACACGCAGATTGCGACCTTTGACTTCCCGACTGCGACTGAATTTAACCAAACAACTTCAATAGTTGAAATAAAGACTTTTGTCCAGGTGCAGTGAATTGAACTACACCAGAGGGCGACATTGCTTGTTTCAGCTCCTTTAGCTTTGGAAGGGAGATAATGCTACATGCTAATATCTAAATGCTACTTTCCAGTCAAATGTATTATTTTATTTTTGTATTATTTCAATGATAAACCTATAACATATCTTTATGCATATGTAATAATATGCGTTGAAATAATTGTTATTCTTATTTGTAACGATTCCTAATCGATACAAAAAACTCAATAAATATGTCACAAAAGTCATATTGTTAATGTAGATGATCATATTGTTGATGTAGATGATCATATTGTTGATGTAGATTATTGTATTGCTGATGTAGATGATCATATTGCTGATGTACAGTAGATGATCATATTGTTGATGTAGATGATCATACTGTTGATGTAGATGATCATATTGTTGATGTAGATGATCATATAAATGATGTAGATTATCATATAGTTGATGTAGATGATCATATAGTTGATGTAGATCAGGGGTCCCCAAACTTTTTGACTCGGGGGCCGCATTGGGTTAAAAAAATTTGGCCGGGGGCCAGGCTGTGTATGTATATATATATATATATATATATATATATATATATATATATATATATATATATATATATATATATATATATATATATATATATATATATATATGTATATATACATATATACATTGTCTTTATAATCCGTTTTGTCATTTAACATCAATTAACATTGATGTTCATCAACATTTAACATTGTCACGTTATCGATGGGAAAATTCATTTTTAGACAATATGATTTGCCTGAGCGACTAGGAGACACCAAGAGTAACAAGCGGTAGAAAATGGATTACAAAGGAAAGATTTTTTTAAAATTGTTTAATTTTTTAATTTTTTTTTTTACTTGGGACTTCCTGTGGGCCGGATTTTGGATGCTGGGGGGCCTGATTCGGCCCCCGGGCCGTAGTTTGGGGACCCCTGACGTAGATGATCATATAGTTGATGTAGATTATCATATAGTTGATTTATATCATCTATATCTGCTGTACACATTTACTTTATAAAAGAGAAGTATTGATACTTCTCTTGTTGTCTTATTTGTATTTGACTTTATTAAATGTTTGGCTAGAATTTTATTAATTAAAAGCAGTTTTATTTTAAGTAATATAAACATTTATCAGAGATGTTGGTCTATTTTATGGAGGAATGTAGTTCATCATAAAGGTGGCACCCAATGTTATTTAAAAAAATAAAAAAATATATATATATATAAATATATATATTGTACAAGTTTTTATGGTTTATTGTATGTTTGAATGATATCAAATCAAATCAAATCAACTTGATTTATAAAGCACAGGGGTAGCCAAAGTGCTGTACAATGGGCAGGTTAAAAGATAATACGAGAACCGAGCAAACACAACACAACACAAACAGAACACGATAAAAAATAAATAAATAAAATATAAAAACATATATACATCCATCCATCCATTTTCTACCGCTTATTCCCTTCGGGGTCGCGGGGGGCGCTGGATATACAGTATATATAATATATTTTTATATATATATATATATATATATATATATATATATATATATATATATATATATATATATATATATATATATATATATATATATATATATATATATATATATATATATATATATATATATATTTAAAATATACTATACTATCTTATATAGTATAGTAATATATATATATATATATATATATATATATATATATATATATATATATATATATATATATATATATATATATATATATATATATATATATATATATAAAATCACATATATAAAAAAATTTTTTGTAAGTTTGTATTTTATTTATATGAAATATATCACACTTATTCCTACAAGTTTGCATGTTGTATTGTATTTTTAAATGTTTTTTATATATATATATATATATATATATATATATATATATATATATATATATATATGTATGTATGTATGTACACTACCGTTCAAAAGTTTGGGGTCACCCAAACAATTTTGTGGAATAGCCTTCATTTCTAAGAACAAGAATAGACTGTTGAGTTTCAGATGAAAGTTCTCTCTTTCTGGCCATTTTGAGCATTTAATTGACCCCACAAATGTGATGCTCCAGATATATATATGTATATATATATGTATATATATATGTATATATATATATATGTATATATATATATATATATATATATATATATATATATATATATATATATATATATATATATATATATATATATATGTATATATATATATATATATACATATATATATATATATGTATATATATATATATATGTATATATATATATATATGTATATATATATATATATATATATATATATATATATATGTATATGTATATATATATATATATGTATATATATATATATATATATATATATATATATATATATATATATATATATATATATATATATATATATATATATATATATATATATATATATATATATATATATATATATATATATATATATATATATATATATATATATATATATATATATATATATATGTTAATTTCCCCTCTGGGATTATCAAAGTATTTCTGATTCTGATTCTGATCCCTACAAGCCTGTTTCCCAGGTTTCCCTTTTTTTATAAAATCCCCTGCAAAACAGGCTTGTAGGGATGATATAGCCTTTGTGTTTTTTCCTGACCTAACGTATATTAATTACACATTCCACTTCCTTGTGTTTAATGAACACGACTCAAACTATCGACGCCCCTGTCTCAGTGCCGTCTCCTTCTCCATAGTACTGTCACAGTACGTTCTGGCCATGTCACAACCAGACGGCATTGTCAGAGCGAGGTCCACATTCCCTCCCTGAGCTCCCATGAGCTCCGAAGTAGCTGCGAGGCACGGGATACACCAGCAGCACCAAGAGCGCTTCTCTTCACTGGAGAACAAGCTGGAGGTCGCCTTCGCTAGTCTGCTCACTAGAATGGAATCCGTAACCCCGAATAAGTCGACTTCCCCCGCACCAGAACCCGCAATTTCTGCTGCAGCTGCTCCCGGGAACCCGCCTTATACGCGGGAACCGAAGATTGCCAGTCCCAGACTCTTTGAAGGCGATTTTGATCTGTGCTGTGGATTTTTGGTCCAATGTGAGATGACTTTCCAACATCAACCGTCTCGCTATGCTTCTGACAGGGCCAAGATCATGTTTATTTTTTCTCTCCTGGCTGGAAGAGCGCTCAAGAAGGCCACGGCAGCGGTGGACCGGAACACTGGGCTGAGCCCAAACTATTCCGCCTTCCGCTTGGAATTAAGGGCCGTATTCGATCACCCGTTTGACCGGGGAGATGCCGCCTCCCGCCTACATTCCATTCAGCATGGATCCCGCTCCGTAGCTGACTACACCCTCGAATTCTGCACTCTCGCGGCCAACAGTGAATGGGGCGACAAGGCACTCCTAAGTGCGTACCGGCGGGGACTAAGTGAGGACGTCAAGGACGGCTTATTACTGGACCGTCCAACCTCTTATCAGGACCTCATCGTGTTGGCTCTCCGGATGGACCAGAGATTAATCAAGAGAGCTGCGGAACGAAGACAAGCAGGTCTCTACCAAGTCCCCAGACCTACCCCTGTTGAGACTTGAGCACCTGCATTGTCTCCCTCAAGTCCCAAGTTCCAGTCCACTAAACACACGAGCATGGTTCCACCAACCGTTTTCCCCATACCAGTCAAGACGGAGGAACCAATGCAGCTAGGCAGAGCACGCCTAGCGGCTGAGGAGAGGGAGATGAGGTTCCGGCAGCGCCTTTGTCTTTATTGCGGGTTAGCGGGGAACGCAATAAAGACATGCCCGACGCGGCCAAAAGACAAGGCTCACTAGCGGTGGGAATCCTAGTGAGCCACACTTCCGTTCCCCAAGTCACCAAAGACCCTGGCATTCTCTTCCCGGCTACCCTGTCCTGGAGCTCGAAGAACCTGACCGCCGGGGCCTATCTGGACTCAGGGGCTGACGATAGCTTTATGGAGTTTGCTCGACAGGCCGGAATCAGTCTCCTGCCTCTGGGCTTCTCACTACCGGCTCAAGCCCTGGATGGACACCTTCTGGGACCTATTACACACAGCACGGAACCCTTATCCCTGACCCTCTTGGGCAACCACACCGAGACCCTCATACTTTGGATCCTTGATGCCCTGATTGCTCCACTTGTCCTTGGCCGATCCTGGCTCCGTAAACACGACCCTCATATATCCTGGTCCTCTGGAAAAGTCTTGGCCTGGAGTACGGCATGTCATGAATATTGTCTGAAGTCTGCATTATCCTGGTCGGATAGTCCCTGACCTGCGTCCCCTCCCGCGGACCTGTCCAATATTCCTTCTGTTTAACATGATCTCACCGCAGTCTTCGACAAGGAATGTGCACTCTCCCTTCCCCCACACAGACCTTATGACTGCACCATCGAACTAATCCCCAATGCTGTCGTTCCTTCTAGCTACCCGTACAACCTTTCCATTCCTGAGAAACAAGCCATGAAGGACGACATCCATTATCATCACCCCATCAAAGTCTCTAGTGGCAGCAGGATTTTTCTTTGTGGGTAAGAAGGAAGGTTAATTGCGGCCATGCATTGACTCCCGTCAATTAAATAACCTCACCATAAAGACCAATTATCCACTACCCCTCCTGAGTTTGTCCTTCAAGCCCCTTTCCCCGGTGACCATCTTCAGCAAACTCGACCTCCGCAACGCCTACCATCTCGTCCGCATCAAGGAGGGCGAGGCATGGAAAACGGCATTCAACACACACTTGGGCCATTTTGAGTACAGGGTAATGCCCTTTGGACTTACTAATGCCCTGCTGTCTTCCAGGCATTAGTTAATGACGTTTTTAGGAACCTTTTGGACCAGTTTGTCGTTGTTTATTTGGATGACATTCTTGTGTTTTCTAGAGACCCTAGGAAGGTCGGGGCAGTGATTGATTGGCCCCAACCCACCACCTGCACGGAAATGGGTTTGCGGGGTTCTACCGTCGCTTCATTTGGGACTACAGCAAGGTAGCTGCTCCTCTTCATTCTTTCACATCTACACTTTCGCTTTTTCAGTGGTCCAAGGAGGCCAGCACAGCCTTCCAAACCCTCAAGGAGAGCTTCAGTTCAGCCCCGGTGCTAGTCCATCCTGACCCTAACAGTCGTTAGGGAAAACCTCAAATAAAGCCAGAAATCTTGGGGTTATTTTAGATTCTGATTTACATTTCGACAGTCACATCAAATCAGTAACAAAATCGGCCTACTATCACCTCAAAAATGTAAAAAGACTTAGAGGGCTCATGTCAGCTCAAGACTTAGAAAAACTTGTACATGCCTTTATTACCAGTAGGCTAGACTATTGTAATGGTCTCCTTGCAGGTCTTCCCAAAAAAACTGTCAGGCAGCTACAGCTTGTTCAGAACGCTGCTGCTAGAGTTCTAACAAAGACCAAAAAATGTGAGCACATTACACCAATTCTTAAATCCTTACATTGGCTCCCTGTACATCAGAGAATAGATTTCAAAATCCTCCTGCTCACATATAAATCACTACATGGTCTAGGGCCCAAGTATATCACTGATATGCTCCCACTATATACGCCCTCTAGATCACTAAGATCTTCTGAGACCAATCTGTTAGCGGTTCCAAGAGTAAACTCAAATCAAGGGAGAGCATCATTCAGTCACTATGCAACACATAGCTGGAATAAACTTCCTGAAGATGTCAGACTCTCCCCAACTCTCACTACTTTTAAAACTAGACTGAAGACTTTTATGTTCACCTTAGCTTTCAGCTAAATCTTTTAATCTTTTAACTTTTAACGTCTGCACTGTTTTTATTTTTATTGTCTGCATTTTAATTTTGCTTTTATTTTCTTTCATTTCACTTTGTTGTCTGTGAAGCACTTTGAGTCTGCCTTGTGTATGAAAAGCGCTATACAAATAAAGTTGCCTTGCCTTGCCTTGCCTAACAGTCCTTTTACGGTGGAGGTGGATGCCTCCGATTCCGGTATCGGGGCTGTTCTTTCCCAGCGCTCAAGGAAGGACAATTTGGTGCACCCTTGTGCTCTATTTTCCAGACGTGTCTCCTGGCTGAAAGGAATTATGGAACATGGAACCGTGAACTGTTGGCGGTCCACGAGGCTCTGGTGGAGTTGAGGCACTGGCTGGATAGGGCCAAACACCCATTTTTAGTTCTGACGGATCACCGCAACCTCATCCACATTCGCTCCGCTAATAGGCTCAACAACCGGCATGCACGATGGGCACAAGGAGATTCTTAGGGTTCGTCGACAGGGTAGAAGTTTAGTTTATTTAGTGGATTGGGAGGGTTATGGGCCTGAGGACCGATCATGGGTTCCGACTTTGCTGACCCATCACTTTTGGAGGACTTCTACAGGACTTACCCTGCTGCACCTTGACGCTGGTTGGGAGCCTCGCATAAGGAGGGGGGTACCT